>NC_091828.1:98695000-98945000 GCF_038994185.2 Dermacentor albipictus | reverse complement strand
ACGACTTCGGAGAGGAAGGCGCGACCTCGATCGCTGAGGAGTTCCCGAGGTGCGCCGTGTCGAAGCACGAAGCGATGTAGGACGAAAGAGGCTACATCCCGCGCTGTAGCACTTGGTAAAGCAGCAGTTTCGGCGTAGCGTGTCAAATGATCAATAGCAACTACGATCCACCGATTGCCGTCTGGTGTCATAGGAAGCGGGCCGTATAGGTCGATGCCGACGCGATCGAAGGGTGTCGCAGGGCACGGGAGCGGCTGCAAGGCACCAGATGGGCGTAAAGGCGGCGATTTGCGGCGTTGACAGTCAAGACAGCACCGAACAAACTTGTGTACAAAATTGTACATGCCGCGCCAGTAGTAGCGGTGGCGAATTCGTTCGTATGTCTTGAAGACTCCAGCATGGCCACACTGCGGATCGTTGTGGAAAGCAGCACATATTTGAGACCTTAAGCTGCGGGGAACCACCAGAAGCCACCGACGACCGTCAGGAGTGTAATTGCGTCGGTGCAGTAGCTGGTCACGAATGGCAAAATGAACTGCTTGGCGTCGGAGGGTTCGGGATACAGGGATGGTCGACGATCCAGAAAGATAGTCGAAAAGAGAAGCGATCCACGGGTCACGACGTTGTGCGGTTGCAAAGGAGTCCATGTCGAGAGATGACACGTAATGTGCGGAAGTTGTTGCGCAGGCCGAGTCTGGAGGTAAAGGTGAACGAGACAAGGCGTCTGCGTCGGAGTGTGTGCGTCCACTGCGGTATACGACGCGAATGTCGTACTCCTGGATGCGTAGTGCCCAACGGGCTAGGCGGCCAGTGGGATCTTTCAAGTTGGCGAGCCAACAAAGCGCATGGTGATCTGTGACCAAGTCGAATGGGCGCCCGTACAGATATGGTCGGAACTTGCCAAGTGCCCATACTAAAGCCAAGCACTCTTTTTCGGTCACGCTGTAATTGGCCTCAGGCTTCGTCAGTGTGCGACTCGCATAGGCGACTACATATTCGGGGTAGCCCGCCTTTCGTTGGGCGAGTACGGCGCCGAGACCGACCCCGCTGGCATCTGTATGTACTTCAGTTGCAGCTGACGGGTCGAAATGGCGAAGAATAGGTGGGGAGATGAGAAGACGACGCAGCGTAGCAAAGGCGGAGTCACATGCAGGGGACCAGCAGGAGAGGGCGGCGTCACCGCGTAGAAGCTGAGTCAAAGGCGCCATGATCGATGCGAAATTTCGAACAAAGCGCCGGAAATATGAGCATAGGCCCACGAAGCTGCGAAGTTCTTTGATGGTCTGAGGCTTCGGAAACTCGGCGACTGCTCGAAGTTTTGCAGGATCGGGTAGAACGCCGTGCTTGGACACAACGTGGCCTAAAATGGGGAGCTCTCGCGCGGCGAAGCGGCACTTCTTGAGGTTCAGTTGAAGGCCAGCATTCGTTAGACAGGTCAAAACTTGTCTGAGGCGGAGCAGGTGAGTAGGAAAATCCGGCGAGAAAACCACGACATCGTCGAGGTAACACAGACATATAGACCACTTGAGGCCACGCAGCGTGTTGTCCATGAGTCGTTCAAAGGTGGCAGGGGCGTTACAAAGCCCGAAAGGCATCACCTTAAATTCATATAAACCGTCAGGCGTAATGAACGCGGTTTTCTGGCGATCGGCCGCAGCCATCGGGACCTGCCAGTACCCTGAACGCAAGTCAAGGGACGAGAAGAATTCTGCTCCCTGAAGACTGTCGAGGGCGTCATCGATGCGCGGCAAAGGATAGACGTCTTTGCGCATTACCTTATTTAACCGACGGTAGTCGACGCAAAAGCGAATAGACCCGTCCTTCTTGCGAACGAGAACGACAGGAGATGCCCAGGGACTGTGCGAAGGTTGAATAACATCACGGCGCAGCATATCTTCGACTTGGGTGGTAATGACACGACGCTCTTCGGCAGAGACGCGATATGGTCGTTGACGTAACGGCGGATGTGAACCGGTGTCAATGTAGTGCTGCACTTCCGACGTGCGGCCCAGCTGAGGTTGTGAAACGTCGAATGAACTACGAAATTTGTGCAGGAGATCAAGAAGGTCGGCGCGTTCGGCAGGTGTGAGGGTATCGGCGATGGCAGGCGAGAACGCAACCCTGGACGTTTCCTCAAGCGCGGACATCGAAGATGGTTGGCCGGGGTCGACGTCAAAAGAGTCTCCAGGGACGTCAACCAAAGAAGAAGAGTCGAGGAGTTCCACGAAGCCAAGGCATTCACCAACGAGCAACGTAATAGGCGCACAGAGGGGATTGTAAAAGGATATATTGCTGCAGCCGCCAGCCATGTCAAGCGTCGCGAAGGGTAGTGGGAGAGATTTACGGCTCATGAAGACGTCGGACGGCGTGAAGAGGACCGTTGCATCAGCGATGGCATCGCAAAAGACGGGTACGAGGGCGAAGGAGCCAGGTGGAATATCTGTGTCCTCGCGCACGGTAAGCTTAGAAGGGCGGTCGCAATCTTCGTCCAAGGGTGCGTCACAAGGGGAAAATTCAACTTCGGCGCGTGCGCAGTCGATCACGGCTTTATGACTGGATAAGAAGTCCCATCCGAGGATGACGTCATGCGAGCAGGTGGGAAGAACAATACACTCGACGATGTAAACAATGCCGTGAATAAGCACACGTACAGTACAGGCTGCGTGCGGAGTGACGTGCTGCGCGCTTGCCGTACGAAGCGACAGTCCAGAAAGCGGCGTGGTCACCTTGCGCAGCGAACGGCACAGTTTGGCGGCTATCACAGAAACGGCTGCGCCGGTATCCACAAGAGCGAATGCTGGAACACCTTCGACACAAATTTCGACCACGTTAGCAGGAGAGGCGCGAGGACTTTGACAGTTCGAATGGGGCGCAGTTCTTGCCTCTTGAACTGCGACGTTCAGTTTTCCTGGTCAGGTGGTGAGGGTCGCCGACGCATTGGGGAGAGCGAGCGTCGGCGAGGGGATGGCGAGCGACGCGAAGGAAATTCTGGGATGTCAGCACGAGCATACGGTTGGGGGGAAGGAGCGGCGTATTGGCGAAATGGCTGGCTGCCGTACTGGAAGGGCCGCGAGGCGTCGCCGAACGCTTGAGGACGACGGCGGCAATATCGGGCGACGTGTCCGGGAGTGCAGCAAGAATAACAGATGGGTCGATTGTCAGGTGTCCGCCAAGGATTAGCACGCGGTGCGGTCCAAGATGTAGCATGGGCTTCCGGTGGCAGCGGTTGGGACTGGGTCGTGAAAGACGCCGGTGGAGGCCTGCGTACTGCCTGGGCGTACGTAAGAGGCGCGGCCACAGGCAGGACTGGCTGCGCATAGGTGAGAGGCGTGGCGACAGGCTGCACTGCCCGCGTAGAGGTGAGATTCACGGCTGCAGGCGGCTGATGTGGTGCGGAAGGGACAACTTGGGCGACCTCTTCGGAAATGAGGGTGCGGAGCGTGTTTGGAAGACGGGACGTGGGCTCCTGAGTGAAGGGGACTAAAGAAAGTTGGCGGGCAACTTCCTCACGCACAAAGTCCTTTACCCGCTGAAAGAATGAAGATGGGTCGTACACGTTGTCAAGGCTCGCCAACAAGTCGTCGCTACCCAAAGGACGCCGAGTCGAAGCGCGTTGCTTCCTTAACTCATCGTAACTTTGGCAGAGGCTGACAACTTCAGACACAGTGCGCGGATTCCTGGCTAGGAGCATCTGGAATGCGCCGTCATCGATGCCTTTCAGTATATGGCGAATTCGCTCAGCTTCGGGCATTGCGGCGTTGACTCGTTTACAAAGGTCCACGACGTCTTCTATGTAGCTTGTGAACGTTTCCGCCGTCTGCTGTGCTCGGGCGCGCAAGCGCTGTTCGGCACGCAGCTTGCGAACAGCGGGTCGGCCGAACACTTCCGTAAAGGTAGTCTTGAAGACTGACCATGTGGGCACGTCACTTTCGTGGTTGTGAAACCACAGTTGGGCAACACCAGCCAGATAAAAGATGACGTGAGTTAACTTGGCTGGATCATCCCACTTGTTGTGTGCGCTCACCCGTTCATATGACGCAAACCAGTCTTCTACGTCTTCGTCGTCTGCACCGCTGAAGACCTTGGGGTCCCGTTGTCGTGGAACGCCGGTGCAGGTGACGGACTGTGGCGTCGGTGCCGTTTGGGAGGAGCTGTCGGTCATGGCGGGTGGTAGCGTTCTTGATCGCAGCTCCAGGGTTTCAAGCGACGGGGTTTGAGTCCCAGCACCTCCACCAATTGAGAGAAGGTTTATTGGCGGCTCCTAATGCAAAGGCACAGCAACCGGGAACGGCGAAGCAGCCCGAAGCACTGTCCAAACGGACGCCAGCAATCAACAGCGCGAGCCGAGACGAGCCGCGCGTTGGCGATGCGGCTGTGCCGCGAGGCGCGTCTTCTTCTTCACAATCCATACATACATACATACATACATACATACATACATACATACATACATGAGTGCACCATCCGTGCAGGGGCGTGACCACGCAAGTGCATGACGCCGGCGTTCGTCGCAGGTACATGACGGCATTGGGCAACGTGGTCGTGGTGAAGATGAACTACCGGCTGGGAGCGTTCGGCCTCCTCTACAGCGGCCAAAAGTACGCGCCCGGCAACATGGCCCTCTACGACCAATACCTGGCCCTGCTGTTCGTCCGCGAAAACATCGCGCTCTTCGGCGGCGACCCCGACAAGATCACCGCCTTCGGGAACAGCGCCGGCGCCATGTCCATCGGCCTCATGGTGAGCGAGATCGCGAAAGTCAACAATCCCAAAGAAGAATCTGAGACGACCTCAACAACTAAATCTCTAGGACGGGTTTGAAGAGCCGAACTGAAAGAAGCAAATGACCAGGAGAGACAGAAAAAGGTCGTCGCTGTTCTAACAACTTAGGAGAGCGACGTCCTCTTTCGGTCTCTCTTAATCCTTCGTTTATTTCAGTTGCGCTGTGCAAGCCAGCCGAAGCTGCGAACGCACTTGCTCAGTCGAATACCAGTCTAACGCAATTCCACTTCGGCGAAATTGGTTGATAAATGAGCAGCATGTACAGTCGCGGACAGAATAAAATGGACCACAGGATCTCCGAAAACGTTCAATACCCGAGCAGCCTGTAGCAGTCACCAGTAAAGCTGCCCACGACAACGTTGTTAGCATATTCTAGTCGAGGTCCAAAATGCAAATACCAGATTGCGTGGTGAGGTTGCGGAGATATTCAGCTTTTTTCTTAGATTTCATGGTCCGTAATATTTTGTCGCCGGGTGTACATCAGTGCTTCAACGTGTTTAGCTTGTCAGGCCAATCTCGGAGGCCGTGCTCTGCCTTAAGAGGAAGCTTTAGCTCGGGCCCAACTCCGACGCGGCCTATTCAAATACATGTAAAAACGCAAAAACGTTTTTCTGAGATAACCCCTGGACCGATTTTGATGAAATTTGTTGCATTTGAGAGAAAAAGTTAAATTCTAGTGACTGTTGGAAGTGGAATTTTGATTTAGGGCTTGAATTTTGTTAAAAGGATTTTCAAAAATTCAGTCGTTTGAAAAAAATAGAAGCACGAAGTTTACAATCTAATAGCTCTGCATCAAGAACAGATATCGCGATTCTGTAAACGGCATTCATTAGACCATTCAAAGCGGACAAATTTGTTATGTCAGTTTACATCTTACGTGAATTTGTTACGTTGTTTACAAGGGTTCTTCAAAAGTTGTAATTACACATTTCCCCATTTTTTGAGGTTCATGTGTAACATATCAATTTTGTCCGCTTTAGATGTGCTATCAGGTACAATTCACAGAATTGCGATATCATTTTTCTTGCTGAGTTACGGAGTTATAAACTTGATAGTTTCGTTTTCTGAAAATTTGCGATTTTTGCCAAATTTTTATAAAAAATTGACGACCTAAATCGAAAATTCAAAACCAACAGCCACTAGATTTTAAGTTTTTCTTTTAAATGCAGCAAACCCCGTCAAATTTGGTGCAGTGGTTGCCTAGAAAAACGAATTCTCCTATTACATGTATTTAGATAGGAGCACCCGAGCTAAAGCTTCCTCTTAATTTACCACCCGTGGCCTGCGAGATGGAAGGAGCGACGACTAGCCGCTGACCGTGCAATTCCACTCGCAGCAATAGCGCGTTATCACAGCTCTCAATTCAGCAACGCTAGGGCAAGCAATGACGTCAGACGCTTGGGGACGAGAGAAGCGGAAGTGCAACAAACCCTACAGAGGTGGCTGTTGAGATGCTAGCTAGTTTATATCGGATTCATTTATATCTCAATATAGTCTCATCAAACAATTCTGCTTTACAAAATACGTAAATATACGCGTAAATTGTAAGTTTCAGCGTTAACTTCCATCAGACATTGGTTTACTGCTACTGGGGTTCCGTACAATTTCTCCATACACCCCTTGTGAAAATAAACTTGGACACTCCATAGAACATCAGTAGGCTTCAAGTTGGAGACTGGTTTGCCTTTTGAAGGCAAACCAGTCTTTTTAGCTGCGATAATAGCAGGTAACAGGTAACAGCAGGTCTATGGGTAACATTAATTTAACAAGTATGTTTCTTTTCGTATATATAGGAGTTCCAACAGCCTATAAACCAGAATTTCTAGCTCCTGTACGCGCCTGCCATGTTTTAGTGATGATGATGATTATGATGACGGTGATGGTGATGATGATGACGGTGATGGTGATGATGATGATGGTGGTGGTGATGATGATGATGATGATGATGATGATGATGATGATGATGATGATGATGATGATGATGATGATTGGACTGCGGGAACGGCGTGTGGGGGCAGCGGGCTGCAGCGGTTACCAGTCGCCTGCGATGACTGGTTCCGAAAGCGCTACAGCCTTGTTGTAGTATCTCAATGCTCGTAAGCGTACCTGCTTTAATGCCATCACGGAAACATACCATTTCAAATCACCAAAATATAGCACGGAAGTAATTTAGCGATAGCACCTAGAGGCACCGTCTGCTTCAACGGAGCCGCAGCGTCGTCTGCTTCACTGCTGTTTGCAGCGTCGTGCAATCGACCAAGTTTTTTTTTTTTTCTGCGAGATCTACGTAACCATAAACGTAGTTTGGGAGGGCTTGAAGAATTGCGTGATAAATACTGGAAGACATGTAAGACTATATGTTTTGTCTAAAGGAGATTATCTCATTTGTGCCACGTGCTATACCGCCGTACATTGTGTTGCATTTTACCCTGCTTTGTCATCTCAATCGTCCAGTGCCCTTACCACATGACGATCGATATGAGTACAAGAAAGTTATTTTCTATGTTTTGCCCACGCTGCACGTAGTATCAGCAGATCCACATTTCTCGCATACCTGAAAAAGACTTAAATTCCATACAGAAGGGTATGCTTCATAGTCCAAAAAATATGCTATACCTGGTAAATTTTCTGCATAGCTCTCCTTGTGCTAATGTGCCGATAAACATCCAGGAAATTATACTGAAAATGTCTATTGTCTTTTTTTTATATGTGGTTTCGTTTCGCAATACATGTGAGACCGTTAGAAGTTCATTCAGATCTGTAGCATTGTGGACAAGGTATCAATACGAAATTCCTCGCGAGCATATTGCAGATGTTTCTTGAAATTTGTAATGCACTTCGTGTGTTCTATAGTCGTCTGGGCATAAGTGGCACAATTCCAACACAATAACAACCAATAAAGCGAAGCTTTTTTTTTTGAGAAACGGTAAATGCAGGAGAAGCATGTGTCTATTAATTGGCGGTTGGTCGTCACTAGAGGTTGGGCAAGGACAGAGTCATGCACAAGGGTACTGTTGAACACGTAGCTTCGGGACATGGAGAAATATTTTAGTAAAAGAAACGCAAGTCGGCTGCATTCAATCCATCCGCGCAACCTGCTCAGAACAAATCTCTTTTGAATGTGTTTCATGACCTTCCTCTGATACGTGGAATGTACATTATGCACTATCTTTAACAGAGCCTATGAACTCAGTTCATTTTCGTGCGGCTTGTTTGAAGCTTATAACGACAGAAAGCTGAGCTAGTTTGTAAGGATTCATTATGCAAAATAGAAGTGAGGCGTGCAGACAGGACACATGAGTAGAGAAGTGGACAACACGGACAACAAGTGAAGCATAGGATAGGTGTTAGAACTATGCTACGAGTTTCATCATTGTCTGGAGGTCAGCCGTCATCAGAATTTCGGTGTCGACACAATGAGGAGGTGAAAGCATTTCAACTTTTTCTAGAGCACGCGTTTCTGGCACGGCACGCTTAATTTACTTATTTAGATTGTGATTTTTCCGAAAGGAGACCCCCCCCTCCCCTTCCACTTTTGCCATATTTATGAACCCACCGAAGAGTGCTGAGCCACATTAGTACTTGCACGACTTTACTGTGGTAAGCGCAAGAAGATTCTAGCATCACAAGATCCGTGTATGGTAGCTATGCAATAATCTTTGAAGAGGAGGGTGCTGCAAGTTTGGGAGCAGTGACTATCTGCACAAAGAATACGTTGCATGATGTTTATCCAAATACAGTGGACTCTCGTTAACCGGAATCTCAAGGGACCGGGAAAACATGTTCCGTTTATCAGGAGTTTCGTTTAGAGAGAGAAGGTTCAAGATTTCGCAATCCGCTCCAGACTGCTTGCTCCCGACGAGGCAGGCGTGCGCGCAATTGGTAGTCTCCGCTGAAGCGGATCTCAGATGCAAAATCTAGGTATTAAAGAGGACGGTACGCTATGGGCACAATCTTTATTGCACAAAAGCGGTAAGCAATGAACTTTTTTTCACAGCACTACTAAAATTTTAAAAAATATCTCAATAGTCCACTTATTCCGCGGAGATAAGTGGGAACTGCGTATACCCCTGTCACACTGGGTGTTTTAATGTCATTCGAACCGAATGGCATTAGCATCGAATGACATTATTCGGTTGCTACACAGCGATATTTAATGTCATTAGCACCGAATGACTTCCGCAATTGAATGAGTTCGAGAAACTCATTCGGCTTCGCACTCGGAGCGAATGTGTACTCTGAACCCCAGAAATAAAGCATAGCAGGACACAGTATTTGCAAATTGGGAACCATACTCGTACAGAAATAGTAACGTTTGCGTGTTTTAATGGTTTTGCTACTCATACTCATACTAGACAGGTTGCTCAAAAACAGTTCAGAACCCTCTTCTCGTTGGAAGAAACTCTTCACCATTTGGACAGCCGGATCCGCCTGCGCAGGTGTCACCACAGGATCAGAGTCGGCAGTCTCGTGTTCGACTTCTTCATCCTCGTCTTCGCTTTCATCGGGGGGGACAGACATCAGCTACAATGCTGATGTCTGCTACAACACTTGGCGACGAAATGTCGCAGACGACGCTAAACAGAGGATGTAAGGCTTAAGCCAACAACAGCAAGCACACCGTGACAGAGAGCAAGCGATGCGGTTACAGTGTGCGAGAAAGAAGGGGATACAGTGATGCGTACCACGATAGGGCTCTGCGTGAACGTCAAGTTGCGGTTTCGAGTCTATTTTCGGTTCCGTTTATACGGTGGTCTGAAAATTCGAGTTCCGATTAACGGGATTTTTTTACATTGCCTTAATACAAAATCAACCAACTGCGAGGCGTTTGTTCCGTTTAAGCGTTGATTCCGTTTAACCGATTTCCGTTTATCGAGATTCTACTGTATTGAATTGTGCCAAAATATTTTCTCAAGGAAGGCTAATCAGGAGACCGCCCTAAGAGCTATCGGAATTATAATAAGAATAAAATAACAGTGCGAAAATGTTTTTTACTCTTCACGCTTTTGGAGCTTTTTTTTTATTTCAGCGTGTTTTCTCTCACGCTGTCTTTTTTTTTTTGAGATTCAGAGTGATGTCATTTATGTGCAGCATAAGCCACGCATAGCAGAACTACTGCAGCAGTTATATGCGACACTTATTAGACCAAAAAATTATGGGGTTTTATGTGTCAAAACCACTTTCTAATTATGAGGCACGCCGTAGGGATGGACTCCGAAAATTTTGACCACCTGGGGTTCTTTAACGTGCACCTAAATCTAAGTACATGGGTGTTTTCGCACTTCGCCCCCATCGAAATGCGGCAGCCGTGGCCGGAATTCGAGCCCGCGACCTCGTGCTCAGCAGCCCACTTGTTAGACCAAAATATTTCTTTTGGTAGACTGCTGTTAAGTGATCTTTCAGTACAGTGAACACTCCGCACAACTGTGTGACCACACCAACGTGCACCACAAGACATTTATCCGTTTCCTTCCCTCCTTCTTGCGATAATGGAGCGTAACCTGGCACAGCAAGAGTTGGTAGAACTCTGGGCTCACATGATGCATCAACTTCTCTAGTGCTTCCACCGCGGTAATCCTCCAGCAGTTCTTTAAAGGGACACTAAAGTGAAAATGATTTCTTCTGCATCAGTAAATTACCGTTCTACAACACCAAAAGCACAACTCTTACAACGATAAGACGTTTGGTAAGCCAGAAAAAGCGCAAGAACGAAATACGGGTGGCGACGCCTACTTAGGTTCCCGCACCTGGGGGCTGTGACATCTTGGATTTCGATGGCATCTTCTAGGGCCTACGAATTATATATAGCCGTACAAATTGACTACGTTTTGTTCTAAAGGAACCAAATATTAAGCATGGCAAGTTCCGTGAACCTTTATTCGGCCAACGCGGCCCAAATGCGAAAACATACTTTGGAATCCCTGACGTCACGCTGACGTACCGGCGCTGGGGTTTCGGCGCGAAATTCAAATACTGATACTTGGACCTTCATTTTCTCATCTAATAATCAAACTACATTTTTTAAAACGACTGCCTGCAGGGTTCTGAAACAATGCTTCATTAGTCTAAACTGATTTACTGTTTCGCTTTAGTGTCCCTTTAACTTCGCTGACGTGCGATACCTTTGTGTATCGTTTCTCAGTCCGTTGATGATGCCTGTGGTCTCTGGAGTGATGTTCCCCGCTTTTGGCTTCGCTGCGGCCGTGTAGAACCTGTAAAGACATGTGCATCATTAGAACAACTTGTCAGGCTAGTTGGCTAATTTCCGCCGACGTTGCACGTTGGGTCAAGGAAACACTACACACAGGCACACGCGATAAGCGCACCGTCCTGTCTATGCTCGAGCATCATGCTCCATTGTAAAGCGAATTCCATTGGCGACGAAAACGTGCCATATCGCATCGCTTGACATTTATGGAAACACGGCATGAGAAGCCCGTTCATTATCAAACTTCTAGTGC
The DNA here is from genome assembly GCF_038994185.2 of Dermacentor albipictus. NCBI lineage: Eukaryota > Metazoa > Arthropoda > Arachnida > Ixodida > Ixodidae > Dermacentor > Dermacentor albipictus. Next base: position 98,933,757 of record NC_091828.1, on the reverse strand, counting down.
ACGCGACAAAAAGAGAATTGTTTTCGTTAAATAGTGCTTTCAATCTATGCAGGTAAGTTCTGATTATATTTGGTTGCGGGATTTCAAGTATAAGTATGCCTCCAAATTTTAATAAGCATAGTTCCAAGTTCTAGCGCTGCTACATATTCATGTAACATGTTAAGCATCGCTGGTTTCTCAAAAGCTGAATGAGAATACTAGGAATCAGCTTCTTAGAGCTAGTTTTCTTGATCGACGAATGCTTTAAATTCATCTCGTTAAGGATTAGGTAATCAAGCGTTTTATTTACTTCGGCTTCACTTTTCTGGAAAATACCCGCACGTGGAAAACTGCAAATAGTTTAAAGCCGCTGGACAGAGGAGCATTGCAATTTTCGCTCCGGAAGAATTCCTGCTCTAATGCGGCAAGCCATGCATAAGGAGAACACGGCAGTGCTAGGCCAAGCACGGCACGACTTTTTACGAACGTGAATTCGCACATTGTCAGAGATAACTGTCCGGCTTTTGAATTCAGCCTATAATACGGGACATCGTACACCGCAGACGAGCAAGCGATAAACTGATGAGCATGCGGTTTCTAGGCGAACGCGGAACGAATTTCGCTGCGTCATGTCGCATGGCTCCCGGCGCCGTAGCAGACGACGTGGAAAAGACGGCGCTCACCGTGCTTATGCCACTTGCACCGTGCCCTGTCAAGTGGTTTCTGTACGAGAATAACGAACGAGAGAAGGACAGATTGGCAACCACTAGTAACTTTTCATTACCTTCATCGATCGGAGTCCGCTGTTCCACTCCCAACAGTCGGCAAGGCCGACCACAGAGGTCTTGTTTTAGCCGGGTCGACGTAGTCCCTTCCTATGGAGGGGTCCGCGCAGACGTGGTTTACGTCTGCTCCGATGTCAGCCCCTCCAGGACTATCCCGTTAGCGTAATTTCGCCGTACGTTCCATCTTAAAGATGGGCAAAACACCGCATGGTCATGATTAAAGAACGCCTAAAAGCGAAACCAGAGTTGAGAGCCCGAAGATGCGACGGAAAGATTCTGTCACCCTAGGCACAGGTTCAAAAGCGAAGCACACCTTTGTAGTCATGCACGTAAATGGATCTCGTAATTCACAACGCAAACGGTGACTGCTGCGCAAATGTTTCTTTTTCTTGGTTCTGTCGTGTTCACGCACATTCGAAGGCGGTATTGTCACAACAAAATCTAGTCACCGGAACGCTTTCCAGCGTAATTAGTTTGTGCAACAAGCATTCGTATATCTTCGGTAAATATAAATCGTAAGTTTTCTACGCCTGACAAATAAAAATGATGAGCAACCGCTAACATATGGCGAAGTGAAATTTCTTTTTGCGCGTCAGCTAGCATCAATCGGCCGGTGTGCAACTGTCTAAAAATAGCTTCGCTTTCTTACAACACCACTAAAAATGCGCCGCGCCGAAGCACAAAAAAAGGATATTCACTCGAAAACAACCGCAGAAGATCTTTCGTTACATCTTTTCCACTGTTTTGATAAGGATACCGCTTGTTTCTTCGTAAGGACTGCAGAAAAACGGTGCTTACCTCGTCTGCTGGGAAACGGAAAATTTTCGCCCTGCGGTTCCTCCCCCGAGTCGCCTCACCGCATAGCCGCGCGACACGCCTTGTTTCCTTTCCTCAGCCTTTTCCGACATTGCTGGAACGTTCCGGGGGCACAGAAACTATTTAGCTGCAGAGCAGACGAAATTTTTTTAAAAAACGTGCACGCGCATGGCAGGGGACAGGAGCAGACGAACATACTGTCAGTCGAAGCGATAAGAGCAGAAGCGCCGCCCGTTGGCGCAACAAGTGAAGCGACTAAAAGATATGAGAAGCCGAAAAAAGAAAATAACCAAAAGCACATTTCTATTTCCACACGTCACTGCATCAGATTACCTTATTGCCACGTAAGTTGAAAAGATAGGATCCCATACGCAAAGGTTATCGAATTTTCCTTTGCGTACGTACCAGTGTCATGGCGACGCTTCATTGGCGATACCGAAACTAGCCCCACTGTTACGGCTGTTATCGCAGACCCGCAGCACGGGGAAGGCAACACCAAAACGCTGTTTCGTAGTTAACGACAAAAATTGGAGGACGCTTAAGCTTCGCCTTCAAGAGTGGAACGCGACAGCGTTCCCGTCGACCCGTCAATGGGCTACGGCACAGCGACTACGCGCCCCGCATCGGACGCGGTGAGCGTCGAGCAACGCAGCGTTCGGCGCGGCAACGAAATGTGCGCCTGAGCAAGCGACGCACGAAACAGCTTGTTTCTAAGGCGACACCGCATTCACTAGAGACGTTTTTGTACCGCTTTGAAGCATCGAACTCGTGGCTCAGTGGTAGTGTCTCCGTCTCACACTCCGGAGACCCTGGTTCGATTCCCACCCAGTCCATCTTGCAAGTTGTTTTTTATTCATGAAATGCCTGCTGGGATTTATCGCTCACGGCCAACGCCGCTGACGCCGACACCGACACCGCCGACGACACCGGCTTTTCTGCGACACGAGCTTCTTAACGCTATCGCGTTAAAACGAACACCCACCCGAGCAAAAGCTTACCGTGCACGAAGACGTTTTCCCATTTAGAGCCGTTATATGCCACAGTGTCATTTGTTAGGCGCTGCAGAAAAGCTTGCGTGGAACGAATACGCTCCACACGGGCGTCGTCGTGAACGTCGTCAATCGCGGTACTTTCGTACGAGCAGCTTCTTTTTTTTCCGCGGGTTGTCGGCGCAGTCCACAACGCCACAGTGCCAACCCCGGGCGAATAATCTTTTGTATGTACGTCCTGCTCGGCAGACGCGCTAAGAACGCGTCCAAAAGCAAACACCTCAGCAGATGTGGCAAGAACATCGTCTGCAATTCTAAGTGAAGCCATTTTCTCCCCCTCTCCCACACTGTCCCCGCAGCTCCTGACCAGAAGGCAGCGCCTGGTCTCGAGGGTATATAGCCGAGCGGCCGACACCTCGCGGTATACGAGGCTATATAGAAAGAAACCTGGTCTATGCAGTCAGACTTCAAACAAGGGACTTGTCCGCCTTCCTCATAGGCTCGTTTTAGTTAGTGCAGTGACTGTAGGCGAACGTCATACGCTACCCGATCGTGATTTGCAGACAACGTCGCCGATCTCACCAGAAGGCAGCGCCTGGTCTCGAGGGTATATAACCGAGCGGCCGACACCTCGCGGTATACGAGTCTATAGTAAAAAGAAATCTGGTCCATGCAGTCAAACTTCAAGCGAGGGACTGGTCCGCCTTCCTCTATAGACTATCAACTGCTCGTTTTAAGTTAGTGCAATGACTGTAGGCGAACGTCATACGCTACCCGATCGCGACTTGCAGACCACGTCGCCGATCTCACCAGAAGGCAGCGCCTGGTCTCGAGGGTATATGGCGGAGGGGCCGACACCTCGCGGTATACGAGGCTATATAAAAAGAAATCTGGTCCGTGCAGTCAGACTTCAAGCGAGGGACTTGTCCGCCTTCCTCATATATGCTATCGACTTCTCGTTTTAAGTTAGTGCAGTGACTGTCAAGGCAAACGTCATACGCTACCCGATCGCGACTTGCAGACCACGTCGCCGATCTCACCAGAAGGCAGCGCCTGGTCTCGAGGGTATATGGCGGAGGGGCCGACACCTCGCGGTATACGAGGCTATAGTAAAAAGAAATCTGGTCCATGCAGTCAAACTTCAAGCGAGGGACTGGTTCGCCTTCCTCTATAGACTATCGACTTCTCGTTTTAAGTTAGTGCAGTGACTGTCAAGGCAAACGTCATACGCTACCCGATCGCGACTTGCAGACCACGTCACCGATCTCACCAGAAGGCAGCGCCTGGTCTCGAGGGTATATGGCGGAGGGGCCGAGACCTCGCGGCATACGAGGCTATAGTAAAAAGAAATCTGGTCCATGCAGTCAGACTTCAAGCGAGGGACTTGTCCGCCTTCCTCATATATGCTATCGACTTCTCGTTTTAAGTTAGTGCAGTGACTGTCAAGGCAAACGTCATACGCTACCCGATCGCGACTTGCAGACCACGTCACCGATCTCACCAGAAGGCAGCGCCTGGTCTCGAGGGTATATGGCGGAGGGGCCGAGACCTCGCGGCATACGAGGCTATAGTAAAAAGAAATCTGGTCCATGCAGTCAGACTTCAAGCGAGGGACTTGTCCGCCTTCCTCATATATGCTATCGACTTCTCGTTTTAAGTTAGTGCAGTGACTGTCAAGGCAAACGTCATACGCTACCCGATCGCGACTTGCAGACCACGTTACCGATCTCACCAGAAGGCAGCGCCTGGTCTCGAGGGTATATGGCGGAGGGGCCGAGACCTCGCGGCATACGAGGCTATAGTAAAAAGAAATCTGGTCCATGCAGTCAGACTTCAAGCGAGGGACTTGTCCGCCTTCCTCATATATGCTATCGACTTCTCGTTTTAAGTTAGTGCAGTGACTGTCAAGGCAAACGTCATACGCTACCCGATCGCGACTTGCAGACCACGTCGCCGATCTCACCAGAAGGCAGCGCCTGGTCTCGAGGGTATATGGCGGAGGGGCCGAGACCTCGCGGTATACGAGGCTATAGTAAAAAGAAATCTGGTCCATGCAGTCAGACTTCAAGCGAGGGACTTGTCCGCCTTCCTCATAGGCTATCGACTTCTCGTTTTAAGTTAGTACAGTGACTGTCAAGGCAAACGTCATACGCTACCCGATCGCGACTTGCAGACCACGTCGCCGATGGCGCGGCACATGATCAAGCGTGCCATCATCCAGAGCGGAAGTCCGTGCGTGTCCATGATCGCGCGCAACGACGACACGCTGCAGCTGGCCGACACGCTCGCCAAGATGGTCGGGTGCGCCGTCGAAGGGATGACCGTCGCCACCCACCCTCGCCAGATCGTATTGTGCCTGCGGCGCGTCGAGGCGGACAAGATCGTGGTGAGCTTGCCTTCCGTCTCGTCACGTGAGCTACCGTTCCACACACACAAAAAAATGCTTTCTTTTTTTTCTTTTTTTGAGCGCACGCGTATATATTGTTGTGACAGAGCTGTTATAGCGCTCTTTGTTTCGCGTACTGCCTGAATATGGTCCATGCCGCTGAATATAAAGTGTGATTTCAGCGCTTGTTCTTCGTACGCTCCCACGCGATCGTGTCCTGCTCGCGCTACCTTCCGTTGCAAGTATTACACTGGTGTTCGCAGCGGGCGCAACTACGTTGGCGGGGAAGAAAAAGAAAGAACAGACGACACAGAGCGGCTTCCCTCTTTAACATAATCTTGGATCGTAGCGCGAAGTGACACGGACAAAGACCAGAAGCACAGACAGGACGAGCGCTTCTAGTCTAGTCTGCGTCCTTCTAGTCTGCGTCCGTCTTCACTTCGCGCTCCGATCCAAGATCACGTTACCATACCAACTCGCCCAACTTTCTATTCTTCTGCTTTCTTCTTTCCCGCGTCATTTCGCTAAGAACATCTTTTTTTCTCTAATAACACAAACTAGCAGTCCCAAACTGTCACGACGGTTCTTTAACGGCCTCCACTCACATTTTCTTTTTCCTTCTTTTTTTTTTCACGTGCGCACACAGGACGCTCAGAAGGTCCTGTTCGGACGCCTCCAGGTGTTCGTGCCGGTCTTCGGCGACGACATGCTTCCCGTCCACATATTCACGGCGCTGAAGCGGGGACTGTTCAACAGGGACCTCAAGCTGCTCATCGGCGTGACGCCCGACGAAGGCACCAGCATACTCAACTCGTGCGTCGCCATACACCATCTCCTTCCCGGTCGCGTTGCGCCTTTGACTTTCTTTGTTCGGAGAACAAGATTCGCAGTCCCGATGAAGACAGTACGCCTCGCGTCTCTCTGCAAGAGCTGAAAAAAAAGATGGCTGTGGCTTACATAAGGTTAAGCCCAGGATGCGAAGCATACTAGCCTTTATTTTAGTTGTTGAACCACTGTTTAGCCTGGTGAACTGCTGTTGCTTGGCTATATTTGGTTCGGCTAGACGAAGGAACAACTCATGCGTTACTCTGCTTCGCCCTCAAGAGTGGAACGCGACAGCGTTCCCGTCGACCCGCCAAGGGGTGTAAGACAATGGGCTACGGCGCAGCGACTACGCGCCCCGCATTGGACGCGGTGAGCGTCGAGCAACGCAGCGTTCGGCGCGGCAACGAAATGTGCGCCTGAGCAAGCGACGCACGCCTGAGCCTTAGAAACAGCTCGTTTCTAAAGCAACACCGCATTCACTAGAGGCGCTTTTGTACCGCTTTGAAGCATCGTACTCGTGGCTCAGTGGTAGCGTCTCCGTCTCACACTCCGGAGACCCTGGTTCGATTCCCACCTAGCCCATCTTGCAAGAGTTGAGCCAAAGCCACCTAGAAAATCAGTCTCTGTAGCACGCCGCAACCTTCGCTTCTCATTCCAACGAGCGGCTCTGTCTCCAGGAGGCATCTCACCTCGTGAGTGTCTAGCAGAGGCAAGCGCAGCTGCCTATATACCGCCGCGACGCCGCGAGCGACGGCGCGAGTTGGAGCCCCGTTTCTCCTCTGTCGTGACGTCACGGTGTCACGTGGTATTGAAGGCGACACCGCCGCGCCTGAGGAGCTGGGTTGAGCTCTCGTAATATGCTTCGCATAAAAAAAAGAACGCTAGAGTTCGTTTGGTCCTTCACGTAGCATCGCAGTTACCAGCGCAGCAGCACACTTACCGTGCAAGTAACGCCAGCTTAGTAGTCAAGAGTTCGACGAAAGTTCGTCTGGTCAGGTAACATTGTGAAGAACGAATTGCGGCCACTGACCAAGTCAAGGTGAAAAAAACAACACACGGAGTTGCGTTGTTTTTTCACCTTGACTTGGTCAGTGGCCGCAATTTCTTCTTCTTAACGCCCGGCTTGTTGCGCCGTCTATACTACGGTCGAATGTTATGTACGTCACTTTTCACATGTGACGCATTGCCTTTTGTATGGAATGTCTAAACAAGCAATTGCCAACGTTCGCCCCCGAATTTGCATGGCGCCGAGTCTGCGAGGCTGGTCTACAAAGTCCCCTACCCGCCGCGGTTGCTCAGTGGCTATGGTGTTGGGCTGCTGAGCACGAGGTCGCGGGATCGAATCCCGGCCACGGCGGCCGCATTTCGATGGGGGCGAAATGCGAAAACACCCGTGTGCTTAGATTTAGGTGCACGTTAAAGAACCCCAGGTGGTCAAAATTTCCGGAGTCCTCCACTACGGCGTGCCTCATAATCAGAAAGTGGTTTTGGCACGTAAAACCCCAAATATTATTATTATTACAAAGTCCCGGCGATGCCGCAGCTGGCTTCCGGTTCCTGACCGAGTCGGAAGTTCGCTGACATTTCGGAACTCTCGTACGGTTTCCTTCTTCCCAATGCAACGCACACAGAATAGGTCGTCGTCAGTTTAATTCCGCAGCCGCTTGACTTGATTTGCAATATGCTCGGAGCATGGAGAAATTACATTAAATTGTGGGGTTTTACGTGCCAAAAACATCTGATTAGGAGGCACGCCGTAGTGGGGGACTCCGGAAATGTGAACCATTTGGGGTTTCTTAACGTGCACCTAAGTCTAAGTACACGGGTGTTTTCGCATTTCGGCTCCATCGAAACGCGGCCGCCGTGGCCGGGATTCGATCCCGCGACCTCGTGCTTAGCAGCCCAACACCATAGCCACTAAGCAACCACGGCGGGTCTCGGAGCATGAAGCCATCCGCCCCATTCACGGAGTCCGGTGTCACCTGTATGCCGGGCGTTGATTCGAGTTATGATTATCATCCTGTACTTTTTTTTCATCCCGTGTATTTTCGTCACGTTTCCTTTGTCGTTGAGCAGAAATTATTTTCGACAACAAAAGAAACGCGACGAAATGTGACGAAAGAAAAGATTTTTGTTTTCCAACGACGCCAATCGGGACACTCGGCGGAGGACGGGACGACGCCATGAAGTGGTGTGTGTCCCCCTTCACTCTGTGGCTTTCTATTCTTGCGCCGCCGAACAGAATGCATCGTAGACCACACCAACTTGTCCGTCAGGAACTCGCTCTGAATGATGCGGTGTCCCGTAGTCCGTGACACGATCTGACATGACAGTCGTCACGCCGGTCTTCTTTTAGTCGTGTCAAAAAAAAAAAAAAAGAATGCGTTTCACCGATTTCGCTGCAGTCTGGGCTTGTTTGTTTTCATAACGTGCTGCGCCCGAATATGCTTGCGTTCGTCGCACTCCTCTATACCTCCGAACGCCTGTATCAACACAAAATCCCGGTCCTGTCTAAGGGGAAGCTGTCAACTCCTGGCGCAACTTTCCTGTAGGCAGTGACCACGTTTAGGACGACAGAAAGCTGAGCTAGTTGGTAAGGATTCATTATGCAAAAAACTGGCTGTGGCTTAGCTAAGGTTAAGCCCAGGATGCGAAGCATACTAGCCTTTATTTTAACGCGACAGCGTTAAAGAGCTCGTGTCGCAGAAAAGCCGGTGTCTTCGGCGTCGGCTCAGGCGTGCGGCGCTTGCTCAGGCGCACATTTCGTTGTCGCGCCGAACGCTGCGTTGCTCGACGCTCACCGCGTCCGATGCGGGGCGCGTAGTCGCTGCGCCGTAGCAAAGCCGCCTAGAAACCGTCTCTGTAGCACGCCGCAACCCTCGCTTCTCATTCCAACGAGCAGCTCTGTCTCCAGGAGGCATCTCACCTCGTGAGTGTCTAGCAGAGGCAAGCGCAGCTGCTTATATACCGCCGCGACGCCGCGAGCGACGGCGCGAGTTGGAGCCCCGTTTGTTTTCTGTCGTGACGTCACGGTGTCACGTGGTATTGAAGGCGACACCGCCGCGCCTGAGGAGCTGGGTTGAGCTCTAGTAATATGCTTCGCATAAAAAGAAGTGAGGCGTGCAGACAGAACACAAGAGTAGAGAAGTGGACAACACGAACGCCGACAACACGAACGTCGTCGTTCGTGTTGTCCACTTCTCTACTCTTGTGTCCTGTCTGCACGCCTCACTTCTTTTTTTTTTGCATAGTGACCACGTTACCTCCTTGAGAATTGTGCCATTTGTGTGACATGATTCTTATCCTACGGTAACGTCGGGACGACCTTACCGTGCCATTGACATTTTGTGCGCTTCAGTGTGGTGTCCCACTTTTTTTAATTTGATTTTTTTTTCCGCGCTTTGCTTCGAACCGAACTGTTTCAGCACGAGTAGCGACAAATTTTGCCTCTTTACAGGTCATTCACTCGTTCTGCATTGCGTATGATATGCTTATATTTGCAACATTACTTTAAATATTTAGCAGGCAGTGTGTTCTTTTCACCCTAAGTGATTGCGAAAAAGTCCTGTTTTATTTTTTCTACTTTTACGTTTTTTCCTTGTTTGGTGATTTTGTTAGCTGCGTTTCTTCTTTTTAAATAGCGGGCCCCCAGTCAGAAGCCGAACGTTTGCTTACACTGTCGCAGCTAGTAAACAACATCGTGCACCTACACCCAAAGCGTGTGATCTCTCTATTTGAAAATCACGGAACACCACGCTATTGCGTGGTGTCCGGCGCACGCCGGAGTGACGGGTAACGAGAGGGCGGACCACCTCGCTCGAGCGACGAGCGACGGAACGCACTCTCGTAGAATCTCCGATCACTGCAAAAGATATCTTGGAGGCACAGAGACGAGGAAGGCAACGGTATAGCTTTCCAGACACATCCTTGGACTCAGCGCAAATGCGGGACTGGCGCCGACTACAAACCCGTACATACCCACACCTACTCCTACTACACCACATACACCCCACCCGGTATCCCAACACTTGCCCTTGGTGCGGAGGGCGGCCATCTCTTGACCATATCACATGGTCGTGCCAGAGTCGGCCACAAGAAATCCAATCCCCCCTTATGGGGCAAAACTCCAACAGTAGGCAGTGGGAAGTGTGGCTAGCCAGCACGGTGCGGGACGACCAATTGGCCCTTCTCGACCAAGCCCGGCGTGCCGCGATCGCCAGTGGGGCCCTGGACTGAGGGACCCACCCACTGGACCTGAATGTGATTTTTTTTCTAATAAAAGTTTTATACTATCTCTTTGAAAAAAAAACCACCCGCGCAGGGCGTTCCCGCAGTTCTTCCGGCGCGACAGCCATCGCCAGGTGAGCAAATCCGAGCTGTTCTCGACCTGCAACCGCACTTTCCTGCACCACTTCTCCAAGTCTCAGCTGCGCCGCATCTTCTGGAACTACATGGGCCTGCGGGGCCACAGCAGCTTCCTCCGGCAGCGCACCATCCTGTCCTCCTTCATCGCCGACTACTTCGTGATCTGTCCTTCGCACCACTACGCGCAGGCCCTCAGCCGAAAGGTGAATGACCTCTCAGCCTCAGTCGAAAGGTGAATAAGCTCTCCGCCGAAAGGTGAATAACCTCGACGAGATCGGCAAGGAACGAGCCCTCGTGCTTGGTCGCCTCGCCGTCCAGTTGTTCATTTGCTTCGCGCTCCTCTTGGCGTCATGACGTAATCATGACGCATCAACTAACCCAGTCCACTACACTTTTTAGTGATTAGCGCAACTAGCCTTTTTTAAAAGCGACGCTAAAGTGAAACACTGAATCAGTTCATATTGATAAAGTATTCTTGGAGAAGTTTACTTTCGTTGATTTTGCAGTCATATGGTGATTATTAACGGAGGAAGTGGCGGTCAAAGTTTCATTTTCTTAGTTTCTCGCGGGCACTCTTTACAATCCGACGCGACAGCCATCCCCAGGAGAGCAAGCCCGAGCTCCGTGACGTCAGTGGGACGTCACGGATTAAAAAAAAAAGCATTTCATCGTTTCTTATTTTCTTTATCTTTCAATTTGGGAGGATTAGCCGCAAGCCGTAAAGAAATAAGTAACGTTAAATAATATCTTCAAATCCTGCATCTTGCAAGAACTGCAGCAGTGTCCTTACAGATTTGTCGTCCATCACCCAGCGGTCGTAGTTATCCGGTAGGTCTGTCTTAAATTCGTAATTTTGATCGCTCGCATTCTGGGACACAGGACAACGATGGTAATGTTGTTCGCATTTCGGCCGCTGTGGACGAGTAAATGGTCTTGAAACTTCGCAAGTTATCTCTTCGGATCTCTATAACACAACGTAGTGCATTCTTTTTCTTACCAATAAAAATACTTCACTCGGTCCGGACAGACGGCGTCGAGATCCATGACGTCACGGCGCTCTGGTGCGGAAATGTCAAGGCGGCGTCGCCACCTGTCCCCTCCTTTCTGGGTTTGAAGGTATTGCACGTTCTGTCCGGTGGTGGCGCTGCTTCCAGAACCTCCCCCCCCCCGCCATCGTGACGCTACCGTTTACGGCACTGCATGGAAGGCGACCGACAGACACGAAGCGAGCGCAACAGAGCACGCGCGCGCTGTCTCACCGGACTCCGTGACGCAGAACGCTGTCACGTTTGACGTCACTTCGTGCGCCGTCCGCGCTGTCCTCCCGCCGCGCAAACAGTTACTAAACAGAATCCAACACCAACTGCAGTTGTAGCCCGACTTTCAGTTCTTCCTACAAGTTTAGTGAGGCGCGTTCGTCGGCGAAGTCAGCTGGGCGCGCCGCCTCTCGCCGAGATGGTGCCGTGCCGTCTCGCCGGATCACTAAAACTCACTAAAGCTCACTAAAACTTGACGTAACTTTGACGTCAAGTCGGAAGGCAGCGGACAGACACGAAGCGAGCACAACAGAGTGCGCGCGCACTATCTCACCGAGCTCTGTCACGCAGAACGCTTTGACGTCACTTGACGTCAAGTTTGACGTCACTTCGTCGCCGCCCGCGCTAACAGTTACTAAACAGAATCCAACACCAACTGCAGATGTAGCCCGGCTTTCAGTTCTTCCTACAAGTTTAGTGAGGCGCGTTCGTCGGCGAAGTCAGCTGCGCGGCGTCTCTCGCCGCGGATCACTAAAACTCCTTAAAAGCGCTTCTTGTTGGGCTAGTTGGTAGCTGTTCATTATAAAATATGAAGACGCCAAATAAACAAACGCACACGAGAGAAGGGAACGGGACAGGGCGCCCTGTCCCGTTCTCTTCTCTCGTGTGCGTTTGTTTATTTGGCGTCTTCATATTTTATAATGAACAGCTAAAACTCCGCTTATACACCGACTCGCACCGTGCTTGGAACGAATTGTGGGAGGTAGGAGGCTGATTGGTCTCTCCGGAACGAGTGAGTGACGAAGGAAGCGCAGATGCGAGGCAGCTGACGCACCGTCGTTGTCGTCGCCGATGGGGTTCGCGATTTCATTGTCATCGTGCCGTCTCGCTCGTGAGGCCGTCGTCCCGCGCACCGTAATCGTTGCGTCGTCGATGCGTCGTCGTCACACTTGTCCCGGCGTCTGCCGGAACGCGTTGTGCCACCGTAGTCGTCGGTCGCTGTCATCGACGTCACCAGCATACTCTCCATAGTATTGCGAGTGTATACTTGACTGATTTCATTTCCGCAGTCCGCGTTATAGGTACCCGCTTACTTGGTCAATCGTCTTCGGTAATGACTGAACAAATTTGATGTAGTTATCAACTCATGCATATGTTCGCTTCTTTATCGTGCCATCAGGACCTAATGGGTGCTATAGAGAGGTTGGGTACGTTGTTTACGAAACGATCACTCATTTCAAAGTTAAAGTTTATTTGACACTGCACTCGCACAATGTACCCAATGTCAGGGACACCCAAGATGGGTGTAAGGGTGCGAGTTGTAGATTATTTACACCCTTTCTTGGTTTTAAGGGTGCAAATTATTTTTCAGTGATAGCTCGCTCACGCTCGTGACTGTACATATCGCATTTACGTCGAAGCTGTACATTTTATTTTTCCGAATATGAGCAGCCCAATCTGCACAAATAGTCATTCATCTACGACAGGCAGTCCTAAAAGGCGCTCTCTACACAACAATGAAAACTTTTGCTCTTACCCGAAAGCGCTTAGTTGGATAGACCCGAACTTCCGGCAATCGTGCTCCGTACAACGCGGGCTCCGACTTTCATAACAAGTCCAAGTGGGACGCCTTGCTGAAGAGCTGGGATTTCACAAACCAACTACAGGCCGTCCAGAGGGCCCGCGACGTCGCGGAGAGTCACAACCTCCCTGTCCCGTCGTGGGCGGAGCCACCAAATTGATTGGGGAGCCTTCGGTTCCCCCCAACCGAGTTCCTCAGGACACTCTAATATTATTAAAGTTCTTGTCACTGTCTTACTGAAACACCATGGTAAGCTGATATCGCGTAGAGTCGAACCATACTGTTTCGTATGTTCGAAACCACACTTGGCTTCGCATGTGTAACATGTTATCCTGCACAGCGAATGGCTTAGAATGAGATCATTCCCATTTTGGCAGTGATTCACGCCTTCGGCTGCATCCAGAAGGCCTCGTATGGCGCCGTGCTGCTTGGGAGCAGGCAGCGCCAGCTGTATCGCGCTCCGCAAGTTAACATGTGTAAACGGTCTATAGAGATAGACGTTTTAATGAAAAGAGAGAGATAATGAAGCAGAGACAGGCAAAATTGTTGCTGTGCAACGGATGTAGTAAACCGTGACTGGTTCAAGCGAGCTAGATGACAGTTTATCGCCGCCCCATTTCATAGGACACCGTTCGCGTACAAACGACAAGGGCAAGTGCGTTGTCACTTGTCTCGTCAACGTTCACGCAGTGCACTTGCGTTTGTGAATCACCAACTTGCTCATCGATCGGCCACCCTTCATAGTAGGTGCCAGCGGAAATAACCGCGATCAACCACCACCCCAGATTGACACGCCTACTCGGACACGCCAGCCATGTCCCCCGAGTTTTTCCGAGCGTGACGTCCGCGGATAACTATACGTAACTGATTATGGCCGAAGAGCTCTGCGCGGGTGTATTCGCCGCATTAAGTGATCCCCGGTGACGATTCCGTGCGCAGGGCGCCGACGTGTACTTCTACCTGTTTGCGTACCGCACCAAGAACTCGATCACCCCTCCCTGGATGGGCGTGGTGCACACGGCCGAGGTGTACTACCTGTTCGGCGAGCCGTTCTCCACCTCGTGGTACACGGACGAGGAGCGGGAGTTCAGCAGGACCATCGTCGACATCTGGGCCACGTTTGCCAGGACGGGGTAAGCTTGCTTAACAGCGCATAACACATAACATAACACAGCGTAAACTCGTGGTATATGCATTTACAACAATGTCGTTGAGATGGGATGCGATCAAGCCTAGGAAAGATGGAAATATTTAACAATATAGGCTATTCGCTAAGATATGCGCTTTGCAAAAAAAATTATTTCGTTACATATGCTACACCATGTTAGTGCGCCAATTTGTCACTGTGACTCTCAGCGACACCCCTCGTTCGATTTCAGGCAGCCGCCGAAGAACCTGCGCTGGCCCAAGTACCTGTGGAGCAGACCGCGCTACCTGCAGCTCAAGCCTCGCAAGTTCACGGCCGGCCGCGGACCCCGCGATGAGTGGTGCAGGCTGTGGCTCAACCCCGGCGATTAAAGACGCGGTCCCCGCGCAGCGTCCACGAGTTGCATCGCTTCCTCCCGCGGGTCGCGACGAAGTGACGTCACCACGAATGCTTCAAGCGTCCGCCAGTCAGCCGAAATCACTAAACGGACGACACAATTTTGTCGCTTCAACCGCTGGCCCGGAAACAAAGGTGTCATTCACCCTGCTGGCTTGGCGACGAGGATGCCACCCTGGGCGCTTCATACGTTTTCTCGATCTAGCTGCGCCGGTGTCATTTAGAGAGCCGTTCTAACGCCTGGCAACAACTGTGCGGCTTAGAACGCTTCAAGCGTCTGATGGTACGCTAGGATCAAGCGTCCCGACCACGTTGGTGCTACCTCGCGCGTTTCAAGAGCGCGCGTCAGCACGGTAACGTGGGTGTCGTTGTGAACGTTGCAAGCGTCCGAAAACAGTGCAGCTACGCTGGACGCTTCGGGCGTCAGGCAGTCTGGCAGCTGTGCCACAGTGTTGGACGCGTCAAGCGTCCGCTAATGTACCAGCGCAGCGTCCTGCTACGCTACCGCGCCACTTCGGACGCGTCAAGCGCCTGGGCAACGTTACTGCTTTGTTGAACGCTTCACGCATCCATTATCAATATTGCCACGATGTACAAAAAATTACTGTTTTTTATGTTATTCCAAAACGCAGCGCGAGCGACGTCGCGGCAAATGTGAAAAGCAACGTTTAGTAGCGCATGCGCAGATTTCGCCGCGGATGCATGCAGTGCGCTATGCTAAAACGCATTGCTGGTTGCGTCCCTTCTGCCCGCAGGGTTAATGGACACACACGATGTTTTCATAAGCGTACCACGGCGTACGCATTAAAGAAATTTCCACACTTAAAATTGCTTTGTGTCTGCAACTCGCTCCCTTACACCGGTGAAAAAGGGTTTGTTTAGTCAGCATTTACACCCACATGAAACGCTATTTTGTTAGATTTAGACACTTTCCCTCAATGACTGTCTTGCTGGTCTTCCTACCTTTCCCTTTTTACTGCCAGCTATGATGCTTTTAGAACTGCCGTACTTGCTTCGGCATCCGCCACTGGCACTGGTGTCTTTCGTAAGCATCCAAGGTGCGTTGTGTGAGGCCTATAAAAAAAGTAAAGCGATTGCACAGTGCTCCTCCTGGACTCGAACTACTGGATCGTTTGCCAACCCTTACAAGCATTCACTAATAAATCCGGGATCATTCTCACCTAAATGCAAAAGCTCCGACGGCCATAAGGCAGACATGACACGTATATTGAGAGCCTGCCGCGGGTCCAGGCCTAGGGCGGAATTCCAACTTAACACTTCGGAGTGCGAAGTAGCGGTGTTCAGCTCGGATCCCGCAATTCAGCTTCGCGATCTGATTATTCTCGTAATACAGTTTATCTGTCTGTCTGCGGACCATCAACTGGGCTTTGGAGATTACCGGAAGTCATGGGCTCACGGCCACCTCACGCCTCCTGGCACAACAAATCAAGCAGTAATACAAAACTCCAATATCTGACGAAAATAAACTTTTTCCACCTCCTGCTCCTCCGGTTCAACGGATCCAAAGAGAAAATTAAATTGGCGGTTCATCCATTCTTCAGAGATGATTTGCGACTTTAATGGTATTAGCAGTCGATCCGGTGATCAGTGCGTAATTATTGATGTTTTTGCACAGCGATTAATAACAAAAGGTGGCCCGTACCCATTGGCCCAAGTTGACGTAAGAGGTCCGCTGAAGAGAGGCGCATGTCCGCTGACACACATCTACTGACCAATGTTTTCTTCAAAGAAGTTCATTAAAGAATAGCGCATGTGCCGAGTCTCACATCCTCAGTGACCCAAGTTGGTCCAATGGTTTGGCTTTGAACCCCGTTCCCTCGGCACAGCCGCCCGATGCTGTATGCCCATTTCATCGTGGACTACCCAGCGAACCAAGTTGACCTCAAAGGTTCGCTGAAAAGAGGCGCGTGTCCGGTGACACACATCTACTGACCAATGTTTTCATCAAAGAAGTTCATTAAAGAGTAGCACATGTAGCGAGTGTCACATCCTCAGTGACCCAAGTTGGTCCAACGGTTTGGCTTTGAACCCTGTTTCTTCGGCACAGCCGCCCGATGCTGTATGCCCATTTCATCGTGGACTACCCAGCGAACCAAGTTGACTTCAAAGGTTCGCTGAAAAGAGGCGCGTGTCCGGTGACACACATCTACTGACCAATGTTTTCATCAAAGAAGTTCATTAAAGAGTAGCACATGTAGCGAGTGTCACATCCTCAGTGACCCAAGTTGGTCCAACGGTTTGGCTTTGAACCCCGTTCCCTCGGCACAGCCGCCCGATGCTGTATGCCTATTTCATCGTGGACTACCCAGCGAACCAAGTTGACCTCAAAGGTTCGCTGAAAAGAGGCGCGTGTCCGCTGACACACATCTACTGACCAATGTTTTCTTCAAAGAAGTTCATTAAAGAATAGCGCATGTGCCGAGTCTCACATCCTCAGTGACCCAAGTTGGTCCAATGGTTTGGCTTTGAACCCCGTTCCCTCGGCACAGCCGCCCGATGCTGTATGCCCATTTCATCGTGGACTACCCAGCGAACCAAGTTGACCTCAAAGGTTCGCTGAAAAGAGGCGCGTGTCCGCTGACACACATCTACTGACCAATGTTTTCTTCAAAGAAGTTCATTAAAGAATAGCGCATGTGCCGAGTCTCACATCCTCAGTGACCCAAGTTGGTCCAATGGTTTGGCTTTGAACCCCGTTCCCTCGGCACAGCCGCCCGATGCTGTATGCCCATTTCATCGTGGACTACCCAGCGAACCAAGTTGACCTCAAAGGTTCGCTGAAAAGAGGCGCGTGTCCGCTGACACACATCTACTGACCAATGTTTTCTTCAAAGAAGTTCATTAAAGAATAGCGCATGTGCCGAGTCTCACATCCTCAGTGACCCAAGTTGGTCCAACGGTTTGGCTTTGAACCCCGTTCCCTCGGCACAGCCGCCCGATGCTGTATGCCCATTTCATCATGGACTACCCAGCGAACCAAGTTGACCTCAAAGGTTCGCTGAAAAGAGGCGCGTGTCCGCTGACACACATCTACTGACCAATGTTTTCTTCAAAGAAGTTCATTAAAGAATAGCGCATGTGCCGAGTCTCACATCCTCAGTGACCCAAGTTGGTCCAACGGTTTGGCTTTGAACCCCGTTCCCTCGGCAGAGCCGCCCGATGCTGTATGCCCATTTCATCGTGGACTACCCAGCGAACCAAGTTGACTTCAAAGGTTCGCTGAAAAGAGGCGCGTGTCCGGTGACACACATCTACTGACCAATGTTTTCATCAAAGAAGTTCATTAAAGAATAGCGCATGTGCCGAGTCTCACATCCTCAGTGACCCAAGTTGGTCCAATGGTTTGGCTTTGAACCCCGTTCCCTCGGCACAGCCGCCCGATGCTGTATGCCCATTTCATCGTGGACTACCCAGCGAACCAAGTTGACCTCAAAGGTTCGCTGAAAAGAGGCGCGTGTCCGCTGACACACATCTACTGACCAATGTTTTCTTCAAAGAAGTTCATTAAAGAATAGCGCATGTGCCGAGTCTCACATCCTCAGTGACCCAAGTTGGTCCAATGGTTTGGCTTTGAACCCCGTTCCCTCGGCACAGCCGCCCGATGCTGTATGCCCATTTCATCGTGGACTACCCAGCGAACCAAGTTGACCTCAAAGGTTCGCTGAAAAGAGGCGCGTGTCCGGTGACACACATCTACTGACCAATGTTTTCATCAAAGAAGTTCATTAAAGAGTAGCACATGTAGCGAGTGTCACATCCTCAGTGACCCAAGTTGGTCCAACGGTTTGGCTTTGAACCCCGTTCCCTCGGCACAGCCGCCCGATGCTGTATGCCTATTTCATCGTGGACTACCCAGCGAACCAAGTTGACTTCAAAGGTTCGCTGAAAAGAGGCGCGTGTCCGGTGACACACATCTACTGACCAATGTTTTCATCAAAGAAGTTCATTAAAGAGTAGCACATGTAGCGAGTGCCACATCCTCAGTGACCCAAGTTGGTCCAATGGTTTGGTTTTGAACCCTGTTTCTTCGGCACAGCCGCCCGATGCTGTATGCCCATTTCATCGTGGACTACCCAGCGAACCAAGTTGACCTCAAAGGTTCGCTGAAAAGAGGCGCGTGTCCGGTGACACACATCTACTGACCAATGTTTTCATCAAAGAAGTTCAATAAAGAGTAGCACATGTTCCGAGTGTCACATCCTCAGTGACCCAAGTTGGTCCAACGGTTTGGCTTTGAACCCCGTTCCCTCGGCACAGCCGCCCGATGCTGTATGCCTATTTCATCGTGGACTACCCAGCGAACCAAGTTGACCTCAAAGGTTCGCTGAAAAGAGGCGCGTGTCCGGTGACACACATCTACTGACCAATGTTTTCATCAAAGAAGTTCAATAAAGAGTAGCACATGTTCCGAGTGTCACATCCTCAGTGACCCAAGTTGGTCCAACGGTGTGGCTTTGAACCCCGTTCCCTCGGCACAGCCGCCCGATGCTGTATGCCTATTTCATCGTGGACTACCCAGCGAACCAAGTTGACCTCAAAGGTTCGCTGAAAAGAGGCGCGTGTCCGGTGACACACATCTACTGACCAATGTTTTCATCAAAGAAGTTCAATAAAGAGTAGCACATGTAGCGAGTGTCACATCCTCAGTGACCCAAGTTGGTCCAATGGTTTGGTTTTGAACCCTGTTTCTTCGGCACAGCCGCCCGATGCTGTATGCCCATTTCATCGTGGACTACCCAGCGAACCAAGTTGACCTCAAAGGTTCGCTGAAAAGAGGCGCGTGTCCGCTGACACACATCTACTGACCAATGTTTTCTTCAAAGAAGTTCATTAAAGAATAGCGCATGTGCCGAGTCTCACATCCTCAGTGACCCAAGTTGGTCCAACGGTTTGGCTTTGAACCCCGTTCCCTCGGCACAGCCGCCCGATGCTGTATGCCTATTTCATCGTGGACTACCCAGCGAACCAAGTTGACCTCAAAGGTTCGCTGAAAAGAGGCGCGTGTCCGGTGACACACATCTACTGACCAATGTTTTCATCAAAGAAGTTCAATAAAGAGTAGCACATGTTCCGAGTGTCACATCCTCAGTGACCCAAGTTGGTCCAACGGTTTGGCTTTGAACCCCGTTCCCTCGGCACAGCCGCCCGATGCTGTATGCCTATTTCATTGTGGACTACCCAGCGAACCAAGTTGACTTCAAAGGTTCGCTGAAAAGAGGCGCGTGTCCGGTGACACACATCTACTGACCAATGTTTTCATCAAAGAAGTTCATTAAAGAGTAGCACATGTAGCGAGTGTCACATCCTCAGTGACCCAAGTTGGTCCAATGGTTTGGTGTTGAACCCTGTTTCTTCGGCACAGCCGCCCGATGCTGTATGCCCATTTCATCGTGGACTACCCAGCGAACCAAGTTGACCTCAAAGGTTCGCTGAAAAGAGGCGCGTGTCCGGTGACACACATCTACTGACCAATGTTTTCATCAAAGAAGTTCATTAAAGAGTAGCACATGTAGCGAGTGTCACATCCTCAGTGACCCAAGTTGGTCCAACGGTTTGGCTTTGAACCCTGTTTCTTCGGCACAGCCGCCCGATGCTGTATGCCCATTTCATCGTGGACTACCCAGCGAACCAAGTTGACTTCAAAGGTTCGCTGAAAAGAGGCGCGTGTCCGGTGACACACATCTACTGACCAATGTTTTCATCAAAGAAGTTCATTAAAGAGTAGCACATGTAGCGAGTGTCACATCCTCAGTGACCCAAGTTGGTCCAACGGTTTGGCTTTGAACCCCGTTCCCTCGGCACAGCCGCCCGATGCTGTATGCCTATTTCATCGTGGACTACCCAGCGCACCAAGTTGACTTCAAAGGTTCGCTGAAAAGAGGCGCGTGTCCGGTGACACACATCTACTGACCAATGTTTTCATCAAAGAAGTTCATTAAAGAGTAGCACATGTAGCGAGTGTCACATCCTCAGTGACCCAAGTTGGTCCAATGGTTTGGTTTTGAACCCTGTTTCTTCGGCACAGCCGCCCGATGCTGTATGCCCATTTCATCGTGGACTACCCAGCGAACCAAGTTGACCTCAAAGGTTCGCTGAAAAGAGGCGCGTGTCCGGTGACACACATCTACTGACCAATGTTTTCATCAAAGAAGTTCATTAAAGAGTAGCACATGTTCCGAGTGTCACATCCTCAGTGACCCAAGTTGGTCCAACGGTTTGGCTTTGAACCCCGTTCCCTCGGCACAGCCGCCCGATGCTGTATGCCCATTTCATCGTGGACTACCCAGCGAACCAAGTTGACCTCAAAGGTTCGCTGAAAAGAGGCGCGTGTCCGGGGACACACATCTACTGACCAATGTTTTCATCAAAGAAGTTCAATAAAGAGTAGCACATGTTCCGAGTGTCACATCCTCAGTGACCCAAGTTGGTCCAACGGTTTGGCTTTGAACCCCGTTCCCTCGGCACAGCCGCCCGATGCTGTATGCCTATTTCATCGTGGACTACCCAGCGAACCAAGTTGACCTCAAAGGTTCGCTGAAAAGAGGCGCGTGTCCGGTGACACACATCTACTGACCAATGTTTTCATCAAAGAAGTTCAATAAAGAGTAGCACATGTTCCGAGTGTCACATCCTCAGTGACCCAAGTTGGTCCAACGGTTTGGCTTTGAACCCCGTTCCCTCGGCACAGCCGCCCGATGCTGTATGCCTATTTCATCGTGGACTACCCAGCGAACCAAGTTGACCTCAAAGGTTCGCTGAAAAGAGGCGCGTGTCCGGTGACACACATCTACTGACCAATGTTTTCATCAAAGAAGTTCAATAAAGAGTAGCACATGTAGCGAGTGTCACATCCTCAGTGACCCAAGTTGGTCCAATGGTTTGGTTTTGAACCCTGTTTCTTCGGCACAGCCGCCCGATGCTGTATGCCCATTTCATCGTGGACTACCCAGCGAACCAAGTTGACCTCAAAGGTTCGCTGAAAAGAGGCGCGTGTCCGCTGACACACATCTACTGACCAATGTTTTCTTCAAAGAAGTTCATTAAAGAATAGCGCATGTGCCGAGTCTCACATCCTCAGTGACCCAAGTTGGTCCAACGGTTTGGCTTTGAACCCCGTTCCCTCGGCACAGCCGCCCGATGCTGTATGCCCATTTCATCGTGGACTACCCAGCGAACCAAGTTGACCTCAAAGGTTCGCTGAAAAGAGGCGCGTGTCCGCTGACACACATCTACTGACCAATGTTTTCTTCAAAGAAGTTCATTAAAGAATAGCGCATGTGCCGAGTCTCACATCCTCAGTGACCCAAGTTGGTCCAACGGTTTGGCTTTGAACCCCGTTCCCTCGGCAGAGCCGCCCGATGCTGTATGCCCATTTCATCGTGGACTACCCAGCGAACCAAGTTGACTTCAAAGGTTCGCTGAAAAGAGGCGCGTGTCCGGTGACACACATCTACTGACCAATGTTTTCATCAAAGAAGTTCATTAAAGAATACCGCATGTGCCGAGTCTCACATCCTCAGTGACCCAAGTTGGTCCAATGGTTTGGCTTTGAACCCCGTTCCCTCGGCACAGCCGCCCGATGCTGTATGCCCATTTCATCGTGGACTACCCAGCGAACCAAGTTGACCTCAAAGGTTCGCTGAAAAGAGGCGCGTGTCCGCTGACACACATCTACTGACCAATGTTTTCTTCAAAGAAGTTCATTAAAGAATAGCGCATGTGCCGAGTCTCACATCCTCAGTGACCCAAGTTGGTCCAATGGTTTGGCTTTGAACCCCGTTCCCTCGGCACAGCCGCCCGATGCTGTATGCCCATTTCATCGTGGACTACCCAGCGAACCAAGTTGACCTCAAAGGTTCGCTGAAAAGAGGCGCGTGTCCGGTGACACACATCTACTGACCAATGTTTTCATCAAAGAAGTTCATTAAAGAGTAGCACATGTAGCGAGTGTCACATCCTCAGTGACCCAAGTTGGTCCAACGGTTTGGCTTTGAACCCTGTTTCTTCGGCACAGCCGCCCGATGCTGTATGCCCATTTCATCGTGGACTACCCAGCGAACCAAGTTGACTTCAAAGGTTCGCTGAAAAGAGGCGCGTGTCCGGTGACACACATCTACTGACCAATGTTTTCATCAAAGAAGTTCATTAAAGAGTAGCACATGTAGCGAGTGTCACATCCTCAGTGACCCAAGTTGGTCCAACGGTTTGGCTTTGAACCCCGTTCCCTCGGCACAGCCGCCCGATGCTGTATGCCTATTTCATCGAGGACTACCCAGCGAACCAAGTTGACTTCAAAGGTTCGCTGAAAAGAGGCGCGTGTCCGGTGACACACATCTACTGACCAATGTTTTCATCAAAGAAGTTCATTAAAGAGTAGCACATGTAGCGAGTGTCACATCCTCAGTGACCCAAGTTGGTCCAATGGTTTGGTGTTGAACCCTGTTTCTTCGGCACAGCCGCCCGATGCTGTATGCCCATTTCATCGTGGACTACCCAGCGAACCAAGTTGACCTCAAAGGTTCGCTGAAAAGAGGCGCGTGTCCGGTGACACACATCTACTGACCAATGTTTTCATCAAAGAAGTTCATTAATGAGTAGCACATGTTCCGAGTGTCACATCCTCAGTGACCCAAGTTGGTCCAACGGTTTGGCTTTGAACCCCGTTCCCTCGGCACAGCCGCCCGATGCTGTATGCCCATTTCATCGTGGACTACCCAGCGAACCAAGTTGACCTCAAAGGTTCGCTGAAAAGAGGCGCGTGTCCGGTGACACACATCTACTGACCAATGTTTTCATCAAAGAAGTTCATTAAAGAGTAGCACATGTAGCGAGTGTCACATCCTCAGTGACCCAAGTTGGTCCAATGGTTTGGCTTTGAACCCCGTTCCCTCGGCACAGCCGCCCGATGCTGTATGCCCATTTCATCGTGGACTACCCAGCGAACCAAGTTGACCTCAAAGGTTCGCTGAAAAGAGGCGCGTGTCCGGTGACACACATCTACTGACCAATGTTTTCATCAAAGAAGTTCATTAAAGAGTAGCACATGTAGCGAGTGTCACATCCTCAGTGACCCAAGTTGGTCCAACGGTTTGGCTTTGAACCCTGTTTCTTCGGCACAGCCGCCCGATGCTGTATGCCCATTTCATCGTGGACTACCCAGCGAACCAAGTTGACTTCAAAGGTTCGCTGAAAAGAGGCGCGTGTCCGGTGACACACATCTACTGACCAATGTTTTCATCAAAGAAGTTCATTAAAGAGTAGCACATGTAGCGAGTGTCACATCCTCAGTGACCCAAATTGGTCCAACGGTTTGGCTTTGAACCCCGTTCCCTCGGCACAGCCGCCCGATGCTGTATGCCTATTTCATCGTGGACTACCCAGCGCACCAAGTTGACTTCAAAGGTTCGCTGAAAAGAGGCGCGTGTCCGGTGACACACATCTACTGACCAATGTTTTCATCAAAGAAGTTCATTAAAGAGTAGCACATGTAGCGTGTGTCACATCCTCAGTGACCCAAGTTAGTCCAATGGTTTGGTTTTGAACCCTGTTTCTTCGGCACAGCCGCCCGATGCTGTATGCCCATTTCATCGTGGACTACCCAGCGAACCAAGTTGACCTCAAAGGTTCGCTGAAAAGAGGCGCGTGTCCGGTGACACACATCTACTGACCAATGTTTTCATCAAAGAAGTTCATTAAAGAGTAGCACATGTTCCGAGTGTCACATCCTCAGTGACCCAAGTTGGTCCAACGGTTTGGCTTTGAACCCCGTTCCCTCGGCACAGCCGCCCGATGCTGTATGCCCATTTCATCGTGGACTACCCAGCGAACCAAGTTGACCTCAAAGGTTCGCTGAAAAGAGGCGCGTGTCCGGGGACACACATCTACTGACCAATGTTTTCATCAAAGAAGTTCAATAAAGAGTAGCACATGTTCCGAGTGTCACATCCTCAGTGACCCAAGTTGGTCCAACGGTTTGGCTTTGAACCCCGTTCCCTCGGCACAGCCGCCCGATGCTGTATGCCTATTTCATCGTGGACTACCCAGCGAACCAAGTTGACCTCAAAGGTTCGCTGAAAAGAGGCGCGTGTCCGGTGACACACATCTACTGACCAATGTTTTCATCAAAGAAGTTCAATAAAGAGTAGCACATGTTCCGAGTGTCACATCCTCAGTGACCCAAGTTGGTCCAACGGTTTGGCTTTGAACCCCGTTCCCTCGGCACAGCCGCCCGATGCTGTATGCCTATTTCATCGTGGACTACCCAGCGAACCATGTTGACCTCAAAGGTTCGCTGAAAAGAGGCGCGTGTCCGGTGACACACATCTACTGACCAATGTTTTCATCAAAGAAGTTCAATAAAGAGTAGCACATGTAGCGAGTGTCACATCCTCAGTGACCCAAGTTGGTCCAATGGTTTGGTTTTGAACCCTGTTTCTTCGGCACAGCCACCCGATGCTGTATGCCCATTTCATCGTGGACTACCCAGCGAACCAAGTTGACCTCAAAGGTTCGCTGAAAAGAGGCGCGTGTCCGCTGACACACATCTACTGACCAATGTTTTCTTCAAAGAAGTTCATTAAAGAATAGCGCATGTGCCGAGTCTCACATCCTCAGTGACCCAAGTTGGTCCAACGGTTTGGCTTTGAACCCCGTTCCCTGGGCACAGCCGCCCGATGCTGTATGCCCATTTCATCGTGGACTGCCCAGCGAACCAAGTTGACCTCAAAGGTTCGCTGAAAAGAGGCGCGTGTCCGCTGACACACATCTACTGACCAATGTTTTCTTCAAAGAAGTTCATTAAAGAATAGCGCATGTGCCGAGTCTCACATCCTCAGTGACCCAAGTTGGTCCAACGGTTTGGCTTTGAACCCCGTTCCCTCGGCAGAGCCGCCCGATGCTGTATGCCCATTTCATCGTGGACTACCCAGCGAACCAAGTTGACTTCAAAGGTTCGCTGAAAAGAGGCGCGTGTCCGGTGACACACATCTACTCACCAATGTTTTCATCAAAGAAGTTCATTAAAGAATAGCGCATGTGCCGAGTCTCACATCCTCAGTGACCCAAGTTGGTCCAATGGTTTGGCTTTGAACCCCGTTCCCTCGGCACAGCCGCCCGATGCTGTATGCCCATTTCATCGTGGACTACCCAGCGAACCAAGTTGACCTCAAAGGTTCGCTGAAAAGAGGCGCGTGTCCGCTGACACACATCTACTGACCAATGTTTTCTTCAAAGAAGTTCATTAAAGAATAGCGCATGTGCCGAGTCTCACATCCTCAGTGACCCAAGTTGGTCCAATGGTTTGGCTTTGAACCCCGTTCCCTCGGCACAGCCGCCCGATGCTGTATGCCCATTTCATCGTGGACTACCCAGCGAACCAAGTTGACCTCAAAGGTTCGCTGAAAAGAGGCGCGTGTCCGGTGACACACATCTACTGACCAATGTTTTCATCAAAGAAGTTCATTAAAGAATAGCGCATGTGCCGAGTCTCACATCCTCAGTGACCCAAGTTGGTCCAATGGTTTGGCTTTGAACCCCGTTCCCTCGGCACAGCCGCCCGATGCTGTATGCCCATTTCATCGTGGACTACCCAGCGAACCAAGTTGACCTCAAAGGTTCGCTGAAAAGAGGCGCGTGTCCGGTGACACACATCTACTGACCAATGTTTTCATCAAAGAAGTTCATTAAAGAGTAGCACATGTAGCGAGTGTCACATCCTCAGTGACCCAAGTTGGTCCAACGGTTTGGCTTTGAACCCTGTTTCTTCGGCACAGCCGCCCGATGCTGTATGCCCATTTCATCGTGGACTACCCAGCGAACCAAGTTGACTTCAAAGGTTCGCTGAAAAGAGGCGCGTGTCCGGTGACACACATCTACTGACCAATGTTTTCATCAAAGAAGTTCATTAAAGAGTAGCACATGTAGCGAGTGTCACATCCTCAGTGACCCAAGTTGGTCCAACGGTTTGGCTTTGAACCCCGTTCCCTCGGCACAGCCGCCCGATGCTGTATGCCTATTTCATCGTGGACTACCCAGCGAACCAAGTTGACTTCAAAGGTTCGCTGAAAAGAGGCGCGTGTCCGGTGACACACATCTACTGACCAATGTTTTCATCAAAGAAGTTCATTAAAGAGTAGCACATGTAGCGAGTGTCACATCCTCAGTGACCCAAGTTGGTCCAATGGTTTGGTGTTGAACCCTGTTTCTTCGGCACAGCCGCCCGATGCTGTATGCCCATTTCATCGTGGACTACCCAGCGAACCAAGTTGACCTCAAAGGTTCGCTGAAAAGAGGCGCGTGTCCGGTGACACACATCTACTGACCAATGTTTTCATCAAAGAAGTTCATTAATGAGTAGCACATGTTCCGAGTGTCACATCCTCAGTGACCCAAGTTGGTCCAACGGTTTGGCTTTGAACCCCGTTCCCTCGGCACAGCCGCCCGATGCTGTATGCCCATTTCATCGTGGACTACCCAGCGAACCAAGTTGACCTCAAAGGTTCGCTGAAAAGAGGCGCGTGTCCGGTGACACACATCTACTGACCAATGTTTTCATCAAAGAAGTTCATTAAAGAGTAGCACATGTAGCGAGTGTCACATCCTCAGTGACCCAAGTTGGTCCAATGGTTTGGCTTTGAACCCCGTTCCCTCGGCACAGCCGCCCGATGCTGTATGCCCATTTCATCGTGGACTACCCAGCGAACCAAGTTGACCTCAAAGGTTCGCTGAAAAGAGGCGCGTGTCCGGTGACACACATCTACTGACCAATGTTTTCATCAAAGAAGTTCATTAAAGAGTAGCACATGTAGCGAGTGTCACATCCTCAGTGACCCAAGTTGGTCCAACGGTTTGGCTTTGAACCCTGTTTCTTCGGCACAGCCGCCCGATGCTGTATGCCCATTTCATCGTGGACTACCCAGCGAACCAAGTTGACTTCAAAGGTTCGCTGAAAAGAGGCGCGTGTCCGGTGACACACATCTACTGACCAATGTTTTCATCAAAGAAGTTCATTAAAGAGTAGCACATGTAGCGAGTGTCACATCCTCAGTGACCCAAATTGGTCCAACGGTTTGGCTTTGAACCCCGTTCCCTCGGCACAGCCGCCCGATGCTGTATGCCTATTTCATCGTGGACTACCCAGCGCACCAAGTTGACTTCAAAGGTTCGCTGAAAAGAGGCGCGTGTCCGGTGACACACATCTACTGACCAATGTTTTCATCAAAGAAGTTCATTAAAGAGTAGCACATGTAGCGTGTGTCACATCCTCAGTGACCCAAGTTAGTCCAATGGTTTGGTTTTGAACCCTGTTTCTTCGGCACAGCCGCCCGATGCTGTATGCCCATTTCATCGTGGACTACCCAGCGAACCAAGTTGACCTCAAAGGTTCGCTGAAAAGAGGCGCGTGTCCGGTGACACACATCTACTGACCAATGTTTTCATCAAAGAAGTTCATTAAAGAGTAGCACATGTTCCGAGTGTCACATCCTCAGTGACCCAAGTTGGTCCAACGGTTTGGCTTTGAACCCCGTTCCCTCGGCACAGCCGCCCGATGCTGTATGCCTATTTCATCGTGGACTACCCAGCGAACCAAGTTGACCTCAAAGGTTCGCTGAAAAGAGGCGCGTGTCCGGGGACACACATCTACTGACCAATGTTTTCATCAAAGAAGTTCAATAAAGAGTAGCACATGTTCCGAGTGTCACATCCTCAGTGACCCAAGTTGGTCCAACGGTTTGGCTTTGAACCCCGTTCCCTCGGCACAGCCGCCCGATGCTGTATGCCTATTTCATCGTGGACTACCCAGCGAACCAAGTTGACCTCAAAGGTTCGCTGAAAAGAGGCGCGTGTCCGGTGACACACATCTACTGACCAATGTTTTCATCAAAGAAGTTCAATAAAGAGTAGCACATGTTCCGAGTGTCACATCCTCAGTGACCCAAGTTGGTCCAACGGTTTGGCTTTGAACCCCGTTCCCTCGGCACAGCCGCCCGATGCTGTATGCCTATTTCATCGTGGACTACCCAGCGAACCATGTTGACCTCAAAGGTTCGCTGAAAAGAGGCGCGTGTCCGGTGACACACATCTACTGACCAATGTTTTCATCAAAGAAGTTCAATAAAGAGTAGCACATGTAGCGAGTGTCACATCCTCAGTGACCCAAGTTGGTCCAATGGTTTGGTTTTGAACCCTGTTTCTTCGGCACAGCCGCCCGATGCTGTATGCCCATTTCATCGTGGACTACCCAGCGAACCAAGTTGACCTCAAAGGTTCGCTGAAAAGAGGCGCGTGTCCGCTGACACACATCTACTGACCAATGTTTTCTTCAAAGAAGTTCATTAAAGAATAGCGCATGTGCCGAGTCTCACATCCTCAGTGACCCAAGTTGGTCCAACGGTTTGGCTTTGAACCCCGTTCCCTGGGCACAGCCGCCCGATGCTGTATGCCCATTTCATCGTGGACTGCCCAGCGAACCAAGTTGACCTCAAAGGTTCGCTGAAAAGAGGCGCGTGTCCGCTGACACACATCTACTGACCAATGTTTTCTTCAAAGAAGTTCATTAAAGAATAGCGCATGTGCCGAGTCTCACATCCTCAGTGACCCAAGTTGGTCCAACGGTTTGGCTTTGAACCCCGTTCCCTCGGCAGAGCCGCCCGATGCTGTATGCCCATTTCATCGTGGACTACCCAGCGAACCAAGTTGACTTCAAAGGTTCGCTGAAAAGAGGCGCGTGTCCGGTGACACACATCTACTCACCAATGTTTTCATCAAAGAAGTTCATTAAAGAATAGCGCATGTGCCGAGTCTCACATCCTCAGTGACCCAAGTTGGTCCAATGGTTTGGCTTTGAACCCCGTTCCCTCGGCACAGCCGCCCGATGCTGTATGCCCATTTCATCGTGGACTACCCAGCGAACCAAGTTGACCTCAAAGGTTCGCTGAAAAGAGGCGCGTGTCCGCTGACACACATCTACTGACCAATGTTTTCTTCAAAGAAGTTCATTAAAGAATAGCGCATGTGCCGAGTCTCACATCCTCAGTGACCCAAGTTGGTCCAATGGTTTGGCTTTGAACCCCGTTCCCTCGGCACAGCCGCCCGATGCTGTATGCCCATTTCATCGTGGACTACCCAGCGAACCAAGTTGACCTCAAAGGTTCGCTGAAAAGAGGCGCGTGTCCGGTGACACACATCTACTGACCAATGTTTTCATCAAAGAAGTTCATTAAAGAGTAGCACATGTAGCGAGTGTCACATCCTCAGTGACCCAAGTTGGTCCAACGGTTTGGCTTTGAACCCTGTTTCTTCGGCACAGCCGCCCGATGCTGTATGCCCATTTCATCGTGGACTACCCAGCGAACCAAGTTGACTTCAAAGGTTCGCTGAAAAGAGGCGCGTGTCCGGTGACACACATCTACTGACCAATGTTTTCATCAAAGAAGTTCATTAAAGAGTAGCACATGTAGCGAGTGTCACATCCTCAGTGACCCAAGTTGGTCCAACGGTTTGGCTTTGAACCCCGTTCCCTCGGCACAGCCGCCCGATGCTGTATGCCTATTTCATCGTGGACTACCCAGCGAACCAAGTTGACTTCAAAGGTTCGCTGAAAAGAGGCGCGTGTCCGGTGACACACATCTACTGACCAATGTTTTCATCAAAGAAGTTCATTAAAGAGTAGCACATGTAGCGAGTGCCACATCCTCAGTGACCCAAGTTGGTCCAATGGTTTGGTTTTGAACCCTGTTTCTTCGGCACAGCCGCCCGATGCTGTATGCCCATTTCATCGTGGACTACCCAGCGAACCAAGTTGACCTCAAAGGTTCGCTGAAAAGAGGCGCGTGTCCGGTGACACACATCTACTGACCAATGTTTTCATCAAAGAAGTTCATTAATGAGTAGCACATGTTCCGAGTGTCACATCCTCAGTGACCCAAGTTGGTCCAACGGTTTGGCTTTGAACCCCGTTCCCTCGGCACAGCCGCCCGATGCTGTATGCCCATTTCATCGTGGACTACCCAGCGAACCAAGTTGACCTCAAAGGTTCGCTGAAAAGAGGCGCGTGTCCGGTGACACACATCTACTGACCAATGTTTTCATCAAAGAAGTTCATTAAAGAGTAGCACATGTAGCGAGTGTCACATCCTCAGTGACCCAAGTTGGTCCAATGGTTTGGCTTTGAACCCCGTTCCCTCGGCACAGCCGCCCGATGCTGTATGCCCATTTCATCGTGGACTACCCAGCGAACCAAGTTGACCTCAAAGGTTCGCTGAAAAGAGGCGCGTGTCCGGTGACACACATCTACTGACCAATGTTTTCATCAAAGAAGTTCATTAAAGAGTAGCACATGTAGCGAGTGTCACATCCTCAGTGACCCAAGTTGGTCCAACGGTTTGGCTTTGAACCCTGTTTCTTCGGCACAGCCGCCCGATGCTGTATGCCCATTTCATCGTGGACTACCCAGCGAACCAAGTTGACTTCAAAGGTTCGCTGAAAAGAGGCGCGTGTCCGGTGACACACATCTACTGACCAATGTTTTCATCAAAGAAGTTCATTAAAGAGTAGCACATGTAGCGAGTGTCACATCCTCAGTGACCCAAGTTGGTCCAACGGTTTGGCTTTGAACCCCGTTCCCTCGGCACAGCCGCCCGATGCTGTATGCCTATTTCATCGTGGACTACCCAGCGAACCAAGTTGACCTCAAAGGTTCGCTGAAAAGAGGCGCGTGTCCGCTGACACACATCTACTGACCAATGTTTTCTTCAAAGAAGTTCATTAAAGAATAGCGCATGTGCCGAGTCTCACATCCTCAGTGACCCAAGTTGGTCCAACGGTTTGGCTTTGAACCCCGTTCCCTCGGCACAGCCGCCCGATGCTGTATGCCCATTTCATCGTGGACTACCCAGCGAACCAAGTTGACCTCAAAGGTTCGCTGAAAAGAGGCGCGTGTCCGCTGACACACATCTACTGACCAATGTTTTCTTCAAAGAACTTCATTAAAGAATAGCGCATGTGCCGAGTCTCACATCCTCAGTGACCCAAGTTGGTCCAACGGTTTGGCTTTGAACCCCGTTCCCTCGGCACAGCCGCCCGATGCTGTATGCCCATTTCATCGTGGACTACCCAGCGAACCAAGTTGACTTCAAAGGTTCGCTGAAAAGAGGCGCGTGTCCGGTGACACACATCTACTGACCAATGTTTTCATCAAAGAAGTTCATTAAAGAATAGCGCATGTGCCGAGTCTCACATCCTCAGTGACCCAAGTTGGTCCAATGGTTTGGCTTTGAACCCCGTTCCCTCGGCACAGCCGCCCGATGCTGTATGCCCATTTCATCGTGGACTACCCAGCGAACCAAGTTGACCTCAAACGTTCGCTGAAAAGAGGCGCGTGTCCGCTGACACACATCTACTGACCAATGTTTTCTTCAAAGAAGTTCATTAAAGAATAGCGCATGTGCCGAGTCTCACATCCTCAGTGACCCAAGTTGGTCCAATGGTTTGGCTTTGAACCCCGTTCCCTCGGCACAGCCGCCCGATGCTGTATGCCCATTTCATCGTGGACTACCCAGCGAACCAAGTTGACTTCAAAGGTTCGCTGAAAAGAGGCGCGTGTCCGGTGACACACATCTACTCACCAATGTTTTCTTCAAAGAAGTTCATTAAAGAATAGCGCATGTGCCGAGTCTCACATCCTCAGTGACCCAAGTTGGTCCAATGGTTTGGCTTTGAACCCCGTTCCCTCGGCACAGCCGCCCGATGCTGTATGCCCATTTCATCGTGGACTACCCAGCGAACCAAGTTGACTTCAAAGGTTCGCTGAAAAGAGGCGCGTGTCCGGTGACACACATCTACTCACCAATGTTTTCATCAAAGAAGTTCATTAAAGAATAGCGCATGTGCCGAGTCTCACATCCTCAGTGACCCAAGTTGGTCCAATGGTTTGGCTTTGAACCCCGTTCCCTCGGCACAGCCGCCCGATGCTGTATGCCCATTTCATCGTGGACTACCCAGCGAACCAAGTTGACCTCAAAGGTTCGCTGAAAAGAGGCGCGTGTCCGCTGACACACATCTACTGACCAATGTTTTCTTCAAAGAAGTTCATTAAAGAATAGCGCATGTGCCGAGTCTCACATCCTCAGTGACCCAAGTTGGTCCAATGGTTTGGCTTTGAACCCCGTTCCCTCGGCACAGCCGCCCGATGCTGTATGCCCATTTCATCGTGGACTACCCAGCGAACCAAGTTGACCTCAAAGGTTCGCTGAAAAGAGGCGCGTGTCCGGTGACACACATCTACTGACCAATGTTTTCATCAAAGAAGTTCATTAAAGAGTAGCACATGTAGCGAGTGTCACATCCTCAGTGACCCAAGTTGGTCCAACGGTTTGGCTTTGAACCCTGTTTCTTCGGCACAGCCGCCCGATGCTGTATGCCCATTTCATCGTGGACTACCCAGCGAACCAAGTTGACTTCAAAGGTTCGCTGAAAAGAGGCGCGTGTCCGGTGACACACATCTACTGACCAATGTTTTCATCAAAGAAGTTCATTAAAGAGTAGCACATGTAGCGAGTGTCACATCCTCAGTGACCCAAGTTGGTCCAACGGTTTGGCTTTGAACCCCGTTCCCTCGGCACAGCCGCCCGATGCTGTATGCCTATTTCATCGTGGACTACCCAGCGAACCAAGTTGACTTCAAAGGTTCGCTGAAAAGAGGCGCGTGTCCGGTGACACACATCTACTGACCAATGTTTTCATCAAAGAAGTTCATTAAAGAGTAGCACATGTAGCGAGTGCCACATCCTCAGTGACCCAAGTTGGTCCAATGGTTTGGTTTTGAACCCTGTTTCTTCGGCACAGCCGCCCGATGCTGTATGCCCATTTCATCGTGGACTACCCAGCGAACCAAGTTGACCTCAAAGGTTCGCTGAAAAGAGGCGCGTGTCCGGTGACACACATCTACTGACCAATGTTTTCATCAAAGAAGTTCATTAATGAGTAGCACATGTTCCGAGTGTCACATCCTCAGTGACCCAAGTTGGTCCAACGGTTTGGCTTTGAACCCCGTTCCCTCGGCACAGCCGCCCGATGCTGTATGCCCATTTCATCGTGGACTACCCAGCGAACCAAGTTGACCTCAAAGGTTCGCTGAAAAGAGGCGCGTGTCCGGTGACACACATCTACTGACCAATGTTTTCATCAAAGAAGTTCATTAAAGAGTAGCACATGTAGCGAGTGTCACATCCTCAGTGACCCAAGTTGGTCCAATGGTTTGGCTTTGAACCCCGTTCCCTCGGCACAGCCGCCCGATGCTGTATGCCCATTTCATCGTGGACTACCCAGCGAACCAAGTTGACCTCAAAGGTTCGCTGAAAAGAGGCGCGTGTCCGGTGACACACATCTACTGACCAATGTTTTCATCAAAGAAGTTCATTAAAGAGTAGCACATGTAGCGAGTGTCACATCCTCAGTGACCCAAGTTGGTCCAACGGTTTGGCTTTGAACCCTGTTTCTTCGGCACAGCCGCCCGATGCTGTATGCCCATTTCATCGTGGACTACCCAGCGAACCAAGTTGACTTCAAAGGTTCGCTGAAAAGAGGCGCGTGTCCGGTGACACACATCTACTGACCAATGTTTTCATCAAAGAAGTTCATTAAAGAGTAGCACATGTAGCGAGTGTCACATCCTCAGTGACCCAAGTTGGTCCAACGGTTTGGCTTTGAACCCCGTTCCCTCGGCACAGCCGCCCGATGCTGTATGCCTATTTCATCGTGGACTACCCAGCGAACCAAGTTGACCTCAAAGGTTCGCTGAAAAGAGGCGCGTGTCCGCTGACACACATCTACTGACCAATGTTTTCTTCAAAGAAGTTCATTAAAGAATAGCGCATGTGCCGAGTCTCACATCCTCAGTGACCCAAGTTGGTCCAACGGTTTGGCTTTGAACCCCGTTCCCTCGGCACAGCCGCCCGATGCTGTATGCCCATTTCATCGTGGACTACCCAGCGAACCAAGTTGACCTCAAAGGTTCGCTGAAAAGAGGCGCGTGTCCGCTGACACACATCTACTGACCAATGTTTTCTTCAAAGAACTTCATTAAAGAATAGCGCATGTGCCGAGTCTCACATCCTCAGTGACCCAAGTTGGTCCAACGGTTTGGCTTTGAACCCCGTTCCCTCGGCACAGCCGCCCGATGCTGTATGCCCATTTCATCGTGGACTACCCAGCGAACCAAGTTGACTTCAAAGGTTCGCTGAAAAGAGGCGCGTGTCCGGTGACACACATCTACTGACCAATGTTTTCATCAAAGAAGTTCATTAAAGAATAGCGCATGTGCCGAGTCTCACATCCTCAGTGACCCAAGTTGGTCCAATGGTTTGGCTTTGAACCCCGTTCCCTCGGCACAGCCGCCCGATGCTGTATGCCCATTTCATCGTGGACTACCCAGCGAACCAAGTTGACCTCAAACGTTCGCTGAAAAGAGGCGCGTGTCCGCTGACACACATCTACTGACCAATGTTTTCTTCAAAGAAGTTCATTAAAGAATAGCGCATGTGCCGAGTCTCACATCCTCAGTGACCCAAGTTGGTCCAATGGTTTGGCTTTGAACCCCGTTCCCTCGGCACAGCCGCCCGATGCTGTATGCCCATTTCATCGTGGACTACCCAGCGAACCGAGTTGACCTCAAAGGTTCGCTGAAAAGAGGCGCGTGTCCGGTGACACACATCTACTGACCAATGTTTTCATCAAAGAAGTTCATTAAAGAGTAGCACATGTAGCGAGTGTCACATCCTCAGTGACCCAAGTTGGTCCAACGGTTTGGCTTTGAACCCTGTTTCTTCGGCACAGCCGCCCGATGCTGTATGCCCATTTCATCGTGGACTACCCAGCGAACCAAGTTGACTTCAAAGGTTCGCTGAAAAGAGGCGCGTGTCCGGTGACACACATCTACTGACCAATGTTTTCATCAAAGAAGTTCATTAAAGAGTAGCACATGTAGCGAGTGTCACATCCTCAGTGACCCAAGTTGGTCCAACGGTTTGGCTTTGAACCCAGTTCCCTCGGCACAGCCGCCCGATGCTGTATGCCTATTTCATCGTGGACTACCCAGCGAACCAAGTTGACTTCAAAGGTTCGCTGAAAAGAGGCGCGTGTCCGGTGACACACATCTACTGACCAATGTTTTCATCAAAGAAGTTCATTAAAGAGTAGCACATGTAGCGAGTGTCACATCCTCAGTGACCCAAGTTGGTCCAATGGTTTGGTGTTGAACCCCGTTCCCTCGGCACAGCCGCCCGATGCTGTATGCCCATTTCATCGTGGACTACCCAGCGAACCAAGTTGACCTCAAAGGTTCGCTGAAAAGAGGCGCGTGTCCGGTGACACACATCTACTGACCAATGTTTTCATCAAAGAAGTTCATTAATGAGTAGCACATGTTCCGAGTGTCACATCCTCAGTGACCCAAGTTGGTCCAACGGTTTGGCTTTGAACCCCGTTCCCTCGGCACAGCCGCCCGATGCTGTATGCCCATTTCATCGTGGACTACCCAGCGAACCAAGTTGACCTCAAAGGTTCGCTGAAAAGAGGCGCGTGTCCGGTGACACACATCTACTGACCAATGTTTTCATCAAAGAAGTTCATTAAAGAGTAGCACATGTAGCGAGTGTCACATCCTCAGTGACCCAAGTTGGTCCAATGGTTTGGCTTTGAACCCCGTTCCCTCGGCACAGCCGCCCGATGCTGTATGCCCATTTCATCGTGGACTACCCAGCGAACCAAGTTGACCTCAAAGGTTCGCTGAAAAGAGGCGCGTGTCCGGTGACACACATCTACTGACCAATGTTTTCTTCAAAGAAGTTCATTAAAGAGTAGCACATGTAGCGAGTGTCACATCCTCAGTGACCCAAGTTGGTCCAACGGTTTGGCTTTGAACCCTGTTTCTTCGGCACAGCCGCCCGATGCTGTATGCCCATTTCATCGTGGACTACCCAGCGAACCAAGTTGACTTCAAAGGTTCGCTGAAAAGAGGCGCGTGTCCGGTGACACACATCTACTGACCAATGTTTTCATCAAAGAAGTTCATTAAAGAGTAGCACATGTAGCGAGTGTCACATCCTCAGTGACCCAAGTTGGTCCAACGGTTTGGCTTTGAACCCCGTTCCCTCGGCACAGCCGCCCGATGCTGTATGCCTATTTCATCGTGGACTACCCAGCGCACAAAGTTGACTTCAAAGGTTCGCTGAAAAGAGGCGCGTGTCCGGTGACACACATCTACTGACCAATGTTTTCATCAAAGAAGTTCATTAAAGAGTAGCACATGTAGCGAGTGTCACATCCTCAGTGACCCAAGTTGGTCCAATGGTTTGGTTTTGAACCCTGTTTCTTCGGCACAGCCGCCCGATGCTGTATGCCCATTTCATCGTGGACTACCCAGCGAACCAAGTTGACTTCAAAGGTTCGCTGAAAAGAGGCGCGTGTCCGGTGACACACATCTACTGACCAATGTTTTCATCAAAGAAGTTCATTAAAGAGTAGCACATGTAGCGAGTGTCACATCCTCAGTGACCCAAGTTGGTCCAATGGTTTGGTGTTGAACCCCGTTCCCTCGGCACAGCCGCCCGATGCTGTATGCCCATTTCATCGTGGACTACCCAGCGAACCAAGTTGACCTCAAAGGTTCGCTGAAAAGAGGCGCGTGTCCGGTGACACACATCTACTGACCAATGTTTTCATCAAAGAAGTTCATTAATGAGTAGCACATGTTCCGAGTGTCACATCCTCAGTGACCCAAGTTGGTCCAACGGTTTGGCTTTGAACCCCGTTCCCTCGGCACAGCCGCCCGATGCTGTATGCCCATTTCATCGTGGACTACCCAGCGAACCAAGTTGACCTCAAAGGTTCGCTGAAAAGAGGCGCGTGTCCGGTGACACACATCTACTGACCAATGTTTTCATCAAAGAAGTTCATTAAAGAGTAGCACATGTAGCGAGTGTCACATCCTCAGTGACCCAAGTTGGTCCAATGGTTTGGCTTTGAACCCCGTTCCCTCGGCACAGCCGCCCGATGCTGTATGCCCATTTCATCGTGGACTACCCAGCGAACCAAGTTGACCTCAAAGGTTCGCTGAAAAGAGGCGCGTGTCCGGTGACACACATCTACTGACCAATGTTTTCATCAAAGAAGTTCATTAAAGAGTAGCACATGTAGCGAGTGTCACATCCTCAGTGACCCAAGTTGGTCCAACGGTTTGGCTTTGAACCCCGTTCCCTCGGCACAGCCGCCCGATGCTGTATGCCTATTTCATCGTGGACTACCCAGCGAACCAAGTTGACTTCAAAGGTTCGCTGAAAAGAGGCGCGTGTCCGGTGACACACATCTACTGACCAATGTTTTCATCAAAGAAGTTCATTAAAGAGTAGCACATGTAGCGAGTGTCACATCCTCAGTGACCCAAGTTGGTCCAATGGTTTGGTGTTGAACCCCGTTCCCTCGGCACAGCCGCCCGATGCTGTATGCCCATTTCATCGTGGACTACCCAGCGAACCAAGTTGACCTCAAAGGTTCGCTGAAAAGAGGCGCGTGTCCGGTGACACACATCTACTGACCAATGTTTTCATCAAAGAAGTTCATTAATGAGTAGCACATGTTCCGAGTGTCACATCCTCAGTGACCCAAGTTGGTCCAACGGTTTGGCTTTGAACCCCGTTCCCTCGGCACAGCCGCCCGATGCTGTATGCCCATTTCATCGTGGACTACCCAGCGAACCAAGTTGACCTCAAAGGTTCGCTGAAAAGAGGCGCGTGTCCGGTGACACACATCTACTGACCAATGTTTTCATCAAAGAAGTTCATTAAAGAGTAGCACATGTAGCGAGTGTCACATCCTCAGTGACCCAAGTTGGTCCAATGGTTTGGCTTTGAACCCCGTTCCCTCGGCACAGCCGCCCGATGCTGTATGCCCATTTCATCGTGGACTACCCAGCGAACCAAGTTGACCTCAAAGGTTCGCTGAAAAGAGGCGCGTGTCCGGTGACACACATCTACTGACCAATGTTTTCATCAAAGAAGTTCATTAAAGAGTAGCACATGTACCGAGTGTCACATCCTCAGTGACCCAAGTTGGTCCAACGGTTTGGCTTTGAACCCTGTTTCTTCGGCACAGCCGCCCGATGCTGTATGCCCATTTCATCGTGGACTACCCAGCGAACCAAGTTGACCTCAAAGGTTCGCTGAAAAGAGGCGCGTGTCCGGTGACACACATCTACTGACCAATGTTTTCATCAAAGAAGTTCATTAAAGAGTAGCACATGTAGCGAGTGTCACATCCTCAGTGACCCAAGTTGGTCCAATGGTTTGGCTTTGAACCCCGTTCCCTCGGCACAGCCGCCCGATGCTGTATGCCCATTTCATCGTGGACTACCCAGCGAACCAAGTTGACCTCAAAGGTTCGCTGAAAAGAGGCGCGTGTCCGGTGACACACATCTACTGACCAATGTTTTCATCAAAGAAGTTCATTAAAGAGTAGCACATGTAGCGAGTGTCACATCCTCAGTGACCCAAGTTGGTCCAACGGTTTGGCTTTGAACCCTGTTTCTTCGGCACAGCCGCCCGATGCTGTATGCCCATTTCATCGTGGACTACCCAGCGAACCAAGTTGACTTCAAAGGTTCGCTGAAAAGAGGCGCGTGTCCGGTGACACACATCTACTGACCAATGTTTTCATCAAAGAAGTTCATTAAAGAGTAGCACATGTAGCGAGTGTCACATCCTCAGTGACCCAAGTTGGTCCAACGGTTTGGCTTTGAACCCCGTTCCCTCGGCACAGCCGCCCGATGCTGTATGCCTATTTCATCGTGGACTACCCAGCGAACCAAGTTGACCTCAAAGGTTCGCTGAAAAGAGGCGCGTGTCCGCTGACACACATCTACTGACCAATGTTTTCTTCAAAGAAGTTCATTAAAGAATAGCGCATGTGCCGAGTCTCACATCCTCAGTGACCCAAGTTGGTCCAATGGTTTGGCTTTGAACCCCGTTCCCTCGGCACAGCCGCCCGATGCTGTATGCCCATTTCATCGTGGACTACCCAGCGAACCAAGTTGACCTCAAAGGTTCGCTGAAAAGAGGCGCGTGTCCGCTGACACACATCTACTGACCAATGTTTTCTTCAAAGAAGTTCATTAAAGAATAGCGCATGTGCCGAGTCTCACATCCTCAGTGACCCAAGTTGGTCCAATGGTTTGGCTTTGAACCCCGTTCCCTCGGCACAGCCGCCCGATGCTGTATGCCCATTTCATCGTGGACTACCCAGCGAACCAAGTTGACCTCAAAGGTTCGCTGAAAAGAGGCGCGTGTCCGCTGACACACATCTACTGACCAATGTTTTCTTCAAAGAAGTTCATTAAAGAATAGCGCATGTGCCGAGTCTCACATCCTCAGTGACCCAAGTTGGTCCAACGGTTTGGCTTTGAACCCCGTTCCCTCGGCACAGCCGCCCGATGCTGTATGCCCATTTCATCGTGGACTACCCAGCGAACCAAGTTGACCTCAAAGGTTCGCTGAAAAGAGGCGCGTGTCCGCTGACACACATCTACTGACCAATGTTTTCTTCAAAGAACTTCATTAAAGAATAGCGCATGTGCCGAGTGTCACATCCTCAGTGACCCAAGTTGGTCCAATGGTTTGGTGTTGAACCCCGTTCCCTCGGCACAGCCGCCCGATGCTGTATGCCCATTTCATCGTGGACTACCCAGCGAACCAAGTTGACCTCAAAGGTTCGCTGAAAAGAGGCGCGTGTCCGGTGACACACATCTACTGACCAATGTTTTCATCAAAGAAGTTCATTAATGAGTAGCACATGTTCCGAGTGTCACATCCTCAGTGACCCAAGTTGGTCCAACGGTTTGGCTTTGAACCCCGTTCACTCGGCACAGCCGCCCGATGCTGTATGCCCATTTCATCGTGGACTACCCAGCGAACCAAGTTGACCTCAAAGGTTCGCTGAAAAGAGGCGCGTGTCCGGTGACACACATCTACTGACCAATGTTTTCATCAAAGAAGTTCATTAAAGAGTAGCACATGTAGCGAGTGTCACATCCTCAGTGACCCAAGTTGGTCCAATGGTTTGGCTTTGAACCCCGTTCCC
Source organism: Dermacentor albipictus (assembly GCF_038994185.2). NCBI lineage: Eukaryota > Metazoa > Arthropoda > Arachnida > Ixodida > Ixodidae > Dermacentor > Dermacentor albipictus. Next base: position 98,893,083 of record NC_091828.1, on the reverse strand, counting down.
TCGGCACAGCCGCCCGATGCTGTATGCCCATTTCATCGTGGACTACCCAGCGAACCAAGTTGACCTCAAAGGTTCGCTGAAAAGAGGCGCGTGTCCGGTGACACACATCTACTGACCAATGTTTTCTTCAAAGAAGTTCATTAAAGAGTAGCACATGTAGCGAGTGTCACATCCTCAGTGACCCAAGTTGGTCCAACGGTTTGGCTTTGAACCCTGTTTCTTCGGCACAGCCGCCCGATGCTGTATGCCCATTTCATCGTGGACTACCCAGCGAACCAAGTTGACTTCAAAGGTTCGCTGAAAAGAGGCGCGTGTCCGGTGACACACATCTACTGACCAATGTTTTCATCAAAGAAGTTCATTAAAGAGTAGCACATGTAGCGAGTGTCACATCCTCAGTGACCCAAGTTGGTCCAACGGTTTGGCTTTGAACCCCGTTCCCTCGGCACAGCCGCCCGATGCTGTATGCCTATTTCATCGTGGACTACCCAGCGCACAAAGTTGACTTCAAAGGTTCGCTGAAAAGAGGCGCGTGTCCGGTGACACACATCTACTGACCAATGTTTTCATCAAAGAAGTTCATTAAAGAGTAGCACATGTAGCGAGTGTCACATCCTCAGTGACCCAAGTTGGTCCAATGGTTTGGTTTTGAACCCTGTTTCTTCGGCACAGCCGCCCGATGCTGTATGCCCATTTCATCGTGGACTACCCAGCGAACCAAGTTGACTTCAAAGGTTCGCTGAAAAGAGGCGCGTGTCCGGTGACACACATCTACTGACCAATGTTTTCATCAAAGAAGTTCATTAAAGAGTAGCACATGTAGCGAGTGTCACATCCTCAGTGACCCAAGTTGGTCCAATGGTTTGGTGTTGAACCCCGTTCCCTCGGCACAGCCGCCCGATGCTGTATGCCCATTTCATCGTGGACTACCCAGCGAACCAAGTTGACCTCAAAGGTTCGCTGAAAAGAGGCGCGTGTCCGGTGACACACATCTACTGACCAATGTTTTCATCAAAGAAGTTCATTAATGAGTAGCACATGTTCCGAGTGTCACATCCTCAGTGACCCAAGTTGGTCCAACGGTTTGGCTTTGAACCCCGTTCCCTCGGCACAGCCGCCCGATGCTGTATGCCCATTTCATCGTGGACTACCCAGCGAACCAAGTTGACCTCAAAGGTTCGCTGAAAAGAGGCGCGTGTCCGGTGACACACATCTACTGACCAATGTTTTCATCAAAGAAGTTCATTAAAGAGTAGCACATGTAGCGAGTGTCACATCCTCAGTGACCCAAGTTGGTCCAATGGTTTGGCTTTGAACCCCGTTCCCTCGGCACAGCCGCCCGATGCTGTATGCCCATTTCATCGTGGACTACCCAGCGAACCAAGTTGACCTCAAAGGTTCGCTGAAAAGAGGCGCGTGTCCGGTGACACACATCTACTGACCAATGTTTTCATCAAAGAAGTTCATTAAAGAGTAGCACATGTAGCGAGTGTCACATCCTCAGTGACCCAAGTTGGTCCAACGGTTTGGCTTTGAACCCTGTTTCTTCGGCACAGCCGCCCGATGCTGTATGCCCATTTCATCGTGGACTACCCAGCGAACCAAGTTGACCTCAAAGGTTCGCTGAAAAGAGGCGCGTGTCCGGTGACACACATCTACTGACCAATGTTTTCATCAAAGAAGTTCATTAAAGAGTAGCACATGTAGCGAGTGTCACATCCTCAGTGACCCAAGTTGGTCCAATGGTTTGGCTTTGAACCCCGTTCCCTCGGCACAGCCGCCCGATGCTGTATGCCCATTTCATCGTGGACTACCCAGCGAACCAAGTTGACCTCAAAGGTTCGCTGAAAAGAGGCGCGTGTCCGGTGACACACATCTACTGACCAATGTTTTCATCAAAGAAGTTCATTAAAGAGTAGCACATGTAGCGAGTGTCACATCCTCAGTGACCCAAGTTGGTCCAACGGTTTGGCTTTGAACCCTGTTTCTTCGGCACAGCCGCCCGATGCTGTATGCCCATTTCATCGTGGACTACCCAGCGAACCAAGTTGACTTCAAAGGTTCGCTGAAAAGAGGCGCGTGTCCGGTGACACACATCTACTGACCAATGTTTTCATCAAAGAAGTTCATTAAAGAGTAGCACATGTAGCGAGTGTCACATCCTCAGTGACCCAAGTTGGTCCAACGGTTTGGCTTTGAACCCCGTTCCCTCGGCACAGCCGCCCGATGCTGTATGCCTATTTCATCGTGGACTACCCAGCGAACCAAGTTGACCTCAAAGGTTCGCTGAAAAGAGGCGCGTGTCCGCTGACACACATCTACTGACCAATGTTTTCTTCAAAGAAGTTCATTAAAGAATAGCGCATGTGCCGAGTCTCACATCCTCAGTGACCCAAGTTGGTCCAATGGTTTGGCTTTGAACCCCGTTCCCTCGGCACAGCCGCCCGATGCTGTATGCCCATTTCATCGTGGACTACCCAGCGAACCAAGTTGACCTCAAAGGTTCGCTGAAAAGAGGCGCGTGTCCGCTGACACACATCTACTGACCAATGTTTTCTTCAAAGAAGTTCATTAAAGAATAGCGCATGTGCCGAGTCTCACATCCTCAGTGACCCAAGTTGGTCCAATGGTTTGGCTTTGAACCCCGTTCCCTCGGCACAGCCGCCCGATGCTGTATGCCCATTTCATCGTGGACTACCCAGCGAACCAAGTTGACCTCAAAGGTTCGCTGAAAAGAGGCGCGTGTCCGCTGACACACATCTACTGACCAATGTTTTCTTCAAAGAAGTTCATTAAAGAATAGCGCATGTGCCGAGTCTCACATCCTCAGTGACCCAAGTTGGTCCAACGGTTTGGCTTTGAACCCCGTTCCCTCGGCACAGCCGCCCGATGCTGTATGCCCATTTCATCGTGGACTACCCAGCGAACCAAGTTGACCTCAAAGGTTCGCTGAAAAGAGGCGCGTGTCCGCTGACACACATCTACTGACCAATGTTTTCTTCAAAGAACTTCATTAAAGAATAGCGCATGTGCCGAGTCTCACATCCTCAGTGACCCAAGTTGGTCCAACGGTTTGGCTTTGAACCCCGTTCCCTCGGCACAGCCGCCCGATGCTGTATGCCCATTTCATCGTGGACTACCCAGCGAACCAAGTTGACTTCAAAGGTTCGCTGAAAAGAGGCGCGTGTCCGGTGACACACATCTACTGACCAATGTTTTCATCAAAGAAGTTCATTAAAGAATAGCGCATGTGCCGAGTCTCACATCCTCAGTGACCCAAGTTGGTCCAATGGTTTGGCTTTGAACCCCGTTCCCTCGGCACAGCCGCCCGATGCTGTATGCCCATTTCATCGTGCACTACCCAGCGAACCAAGTTGACCTCAAACGTTCGCTGAAAAGAGGCGCGTGTCCGCTGACACACATCTACTGACCAATGTTTTCTTCAAAGAAGTTCATTAAAGAATAGCGCATGTGCCGAGTCTCACATCCTCAGTGACCCAAGTTGGTCCAATGGTTTGGCTTTGAACCCCGTTCCCTCGGCACAGCCGCCCGATGCTGTATGCCCATTTCATCGTGGACTACCCAGCGAACCAAGTTGACCTCAAAGGTTCGCTGAAAAGAGGCGCGTGTCCGGTGACACACATCTACTGACCAATGTTTTCATCAAAGAAGTTCATTAAAGAGTAGCACATGTAGCGAGTGTCACATCCTCAGTGACCCAAGTTGGTCCAACGGTTTGGCTTTGAACCCTGTTTCTTCGGCACAGCCGCCCGATGCTGTATGCCCATTTCATCCTGGACTACCCAGCGAACCAAGTTGACTTCAAAGGTTCGCTGAAAAGAGGCGCGTGTCCGGTGACACACATCTACTGACCAATGTTTTCATCAAAGAAGTTCATTAAAGAGTAGCACATGTAGCGAGTGTCACATCCTCAGTGACCCAAGTTGGTCCAACGGTTTGGCTTTGAACCCCGTTCCCTCGGCACAGCCGCCCGATGCTGTATGCCTATTTCATCGTGGACTACCCAGCGAACCAAGTTGACTTCAAAGGTTCGCTGAAAAGAGGCGCGTGTCCGGTGACACACATCTACTGACCAATGTTTTCATCAAAGAAGTTCATTAAAGAGTAGCACATGTAGCGAGTGTCACATCCTCAGTGACCCAAGTTGGTCCAATGGTTTGGTGTTGAACCCCGTTCCCTCGGCACAGCCGCCCGATGCTGTATGCCCATTTCATCGTGGACTACCCAGCGAACCAAGTTGACCTCAAAGGTTCGCTGAAAAGAGGCGCGTGTCCGGTGACACACATCTACTGACCAATGTTTTCATCAAAGAAGTTCATTAATGAGTAGCACATGTTCCGAGTGTCACATCCTCAGTGACCCAAGTTGGTCCAACGGTTTGGCTTTGAACCCCGTTCCCTCGGCACAGCCGCCCGATGCTGTATGCCCATTTCATCGTGGACTACCCAGCGAACCAAGTTGACCTCAAAGGTTCGCTGAAAAGAGGCGCGTGTCCGGTGACACACATCTACTGACCAATGTTTTCATCAAAGAAGTTCATTAAAGAGTAGCACATGTAGCGAGTGTCACATCCTCAGTGACCCAAGTTGGTCCAATGGTTTGGCTTTGAACCCCGTTCCCTCGGCACAGCCGCCCGATGCTGTATGCCCATTTCATCGTGGACTACCCAGCGAACCAAGTTGACCTCAAAGGTTCGCTGAAAAGAGGCGCGTGTCCGGTGACACACATCTACTGACCAATGTTTTCATCAAAGAAGTTCATTAAAGAGTAGCACATGTAGCGAGTGTCACATCCTCAGTGACCCAAGTTGGTCCAACGGTTTGGCTTTGAACCCTGTTTCTTCGGCACAGCCGCCCGATGCTGTATGCCCATTTCATCGTGGACTACCCAGCGAACCAAGTTGACTTCAAAGGTTCGCTGAAAAGAGGCGCGTGTCCGGTGACACACATCTACTGACCAATGTTTTCATCAAAGAAGTTCATTAAAGAGTAGCACATGTAGCGAGTGTCACATCCTCAGTGACCCAAGTTGGTCCAACGGTTTGGCTTTGAACCCCGTTCCCTCGGCACAGCCGCCCGATGCTGTATGCCTATTTCATCGTGGACTACCCAGCGCACCAAGTTGACTTCAAAGGTTCGCTGAAAAGAGGCGCGTGTCCGGTGACACACATCTACTGACCAATGTTTTCATCAAAGAAGTTCATTAAAGAGTAGCACATGTAGCGAGTGTCACATCCTCAGTGACCCAAGTTGGTCCAATGGTTTGGTTTTGAACCCTGTTTCTTCGGCACAGCCGCCCGATGCTGTATGCCCATTTCATCGTGGACTACCCAGCGAACCAAGTTGACTTCAAAGGTTCGCTGAAAAGAGGCGCGTGTCCGGTGACACACATCTACTGACCAATGTTTTCATCAAAGAAGTTCATTAAAGAGTAGCACATGTAGCGAGTGTCACATCCTCAGTGACCCAAGTTGGTCCAATGGTTTGGTGTTGAACCCCGTTCCCTCGGCACAGCCGCCCGATGCTGTATGCCCATTTCATCGTGGACTACCCAGCGAACCAAGTTGACCTCAAAGGTTCGCTGAAAAGAGGCGCGTGTCCGGTGACACACATCTACTGACCAATGTTTTCATCAAAGAAGTTCATTAATGAGTAGCACATGTTCCGAGTGTCACATCCTCAGTGACCCAAGTTGGTCCAACGGTTTGGCTTTGAACCCCGTTCCCTCGGCACAGCCGCCCGATGCTGTATGCCCATTTCATCGTGGACTACCCAGCGAACCAAGTTGACCTCAAAGGTTCGCTGAAAAGAGGCGCGTGTCCGGTGACACACATCTACTGACCAATGTTTTCATCAAAGAAGTTCATTAAAGAGTAGCACATGTAGCGAGTGTCACATCCTCAGTGACCCAAGTTGGTCCAATGGTTTGGCTTTGAACCCCGTTCCCTCGGCACAGCCGCCCGATGCTGTATGCCCATTTCATCGTGGACTACCCAGCGAACCAAGTTGACCTCAAAGGTTCGCTGAAAAGAGGCGCGTGTCCGGTGACACACATCTACTGACCAATGTTTTCATCAAAGAAGTTCATTAAAGAGTAGCACATGTAGCGAGTGTCACATCCTCAGTGACCCAAGTTGGTCCAACGGTTTGGCTTTGAACCCCGTTCCCTCGGCACAGCCGCCCGATGCTGTATGCCTATTTCATCGTGGACTACCCAGCGAACCAAGTTGACTTCAAAGGTTCGCTGAAAAGAGGCGCGTGTCCGGTGACACACATCTACTGACCAATGTTTTCATCAAAGAAGTTCATTAAAGAGTAGCACATGTAGCGAGTGTCACATCCTCAGTGACCCAAGTTGGTCCAATGGTTTGGTGTTGAACCCCGTTCCCTCGGCACAGCCGCCCGATGCTGTATGCCCATTTCATCGTGGACTACCCAGCGAACCAAGTTGACCTCAAAGGTTCGCTGAAAAGAGGCGCGTGTCCGGTGACACACATCTACTGACCAATGTTTTCATCAAAGAAGTTCATTAATGAGTAGCACATGTTCCGAGTGTCACATCCTCAGTGACCCAAGTTGGTCCAACGGTTTGGCTTTGAACCCCGTTCCCTCGGCACAGCCGCCCGATGCTGTATGCCCATTTCATCGTGGACTACCCAGCGAACCAAGTTGACCTCAAAGGTTCGCTGAAAAGAGGCGCGTGTCCGGTGACACACATCTACTGACCAATGTTTTCATCAAAGAAGTTCATTAAAGAGTAGCACATGTAGCGAGTGTCACATCCTCAGTGACCCAAGTTGGTCCAATGGTTTGGCTTTGAACCCCGTTCCCTCGGCACAGCCGCCCGATGCTGTATGCCCATTTCATCGTGGACTACCCAGCGAACCAAGTTGACCTCAAAGGTTCGCTGAAAAGAGGCGCGTGTCCGGTGACACACATCTACTGACCAATGTTTTCATCAAAGAAGTTCATTAAAGAGTAGCACATGTAGCGAGTGTCACATCCTCAGTGACCCAAGTTGGTCCAACGGTTTGGCTTTGAACCCTGTTTCTTCGGCACAGCCGCCCGATGCTGTATGCCCATTTCATCGTGGACTACCCAGCGAACCAAGTTGACTTCAAAGGTTCGCTGAAAAGAGGCGCGTGTCCGGTGACACACATCTACTGACCAATGTTTTCATCAAAGAAGTTCATTAAAGAGTAGCACATGTAGCGAGTGTCACATCCTCAGTGACCCAAGTTGGTCCAACGGTTTGGCTTTGAACCCCGTTCCCTCGGCACAGCCGCCCGATGCTGTATGCCTATTTCATCGTGGACTACCCAGCGAACCAAGTTGACCTCAAAGGTTCGCTGAAAAGAGGCGCGTGTCCGGTGACACACATCTACTGACCAATGTTTTCATCAAAGAAGTTCATTAAAGAGTAGCGCATGTGCCGAGTCTCACATCCTCAGTGACCCAAGTTGGTCCAATGGTTTGGCTTTGAACCCCGTTCCCTCGGCACAGCCGCCCGATGCTGTATGCCCATTTCATCGTGGACTACCCAGCGAACCAAGTTGACCTCAAAGGTTCGCTGAAAAGAGGCGCGTGTCCGCTGACACACATCTACTGACCAATGTTTTCTTCAAAGAAGTTCATTAAAGAATAGCGCATGTGCCGAGTCTCACATCCTCAGTGACCCAAGTTGGTCCAACGGTTTGGCTTTGAACCCCGTTCCCTCGGCACAGCCGCCCGATGCTGTATGCCCATTTCATCGTGGACTACCCAGCGAACCAAGTTGACCTCAAAGGTTCGCTGAAAAGAGGCGCGTGTCCGCTGACACACATCTACTGACCAATGTTTTCTTCAAAGAACTTCATTAAAGAATAGCGCATGTGCCGAGTCTCACATCCTCAGTGACCCAAGTTGGTCCAACGGTTTGGCTTTGAACCCCGTTCCCTCGGCACAGCCGCCCGATGCTGTATGCCCATTTCATCGTGGACTACCCAGCGAACCAAGTTGACTTCAAAGGTTCGCTGAAAAGAGGCGCGTGTCCGGTGACACACATCTACTGACCAATGTTTTCATCAAAGAAGTTCATTAAAGAATAGCGCATGTGCCGAGTCTCACATCCTCAGTGACCCAAGTTGGTCCAATGGTTTGGCTTTGAACCCCGTTCCCTCGGCACAGCCGCCCGATGCTGTATGCCCATTTCATCGTGCACTACCCAGCGAACCAAGTTGACCTCAAACGTTCGCTGAAAAGAGGCGCGTGTCCGCTGACACACATCTACTGACCAATGTTTTCTTCAAAGAAGTTCATTAAAGAATAGCGCATGTGCCGAGTCTCACATCCTCAGTGACCCAAGTTGGTCCAATGGTTTGGCTTTGAACCCCGTTCCCTCGGCACAGCCGCCCGATGCTGTATGCCCATTTCATCGTGGACTACCCAGCGAACCAAGTTGACCTCAAAGGTTCGCTGAAAAGAGGCGCGTGTCCGGTGACACACATCTACTGACCAATGTTTTCATCAAAGAAGTTCATTAAAGAGTAGCACATGTAGCGAGTGTCACATCCTCAGTGACCCAAGTTGGTCCAACGGTTTGGCTTTGAACCCTGTTTCTTCGGCACAGCCGCCCGATGCTGTATGCCCATTTCATCCTGGACTACCCAGCGAACCAAGTTGACTTCAAAGGTTCGCTGAAAAGAGGCGCGTGTCCGGTGACACACATCTACTGACCAATGTTTTCATCAAAGAAGTTCATTAAAGAGTAGCACATGTAGCGAGTGTCACATCCTCAGTGACCCAAGTTGGTCCAACGGTTTGGCTTTGAACCCCGTTCCCTCGGCACAGCCGCCCGATGCTGTATGCCTATTTCATCGTGGACTACCCAGCGAACCAAGTTGACTTCAAAGGTTCGCTGAAAAGAGGCGCGTGTCCGGTGACACACATCTACTGACCAATGTTTTCATCAAAGAAGTTCATTAAAGAGTAGCACATGTAGCGAGTGTCACATCCTCAGTGACCCAAGTTGGTCCAATGGTTTGGTGTTGAACCCCGTTCCCTCGGCACAGCCGCCCGATGCTGTATGCCCATTTCATCGTGGACTACCCAGCGAACCAAGTTGACCTCAAAGGTTCGCTGAAAAGAGGCGCGTGTCCGGTGACACACATCTACTGACCAATGTTTTCATCAAAGAAGTTCATTAATGAGTAGCACATGTTCCGAGTGTCACATCCTCAGTGACCCAAGTTGGTCCAACGGTTTGGCTTTGAACCCCGTTCCCTCGGCACAGCCGCCCGATGCTGTATGCCCATTTCATCGTGGACTACCCAGCGAACCAAGTTGACCTCAAAGGTTCGCTGAAAAGAGGCGCGTGTCCGGTGACACACATCTACTGACCAATGTTTTCATCAAAGAAGTTCATTAAAGAGTAGCACATGTAGCGAGTGTCACATCCTCAGTGACCCAAGTTGGTCCAATGGTTTGGCTTTGAACCCCGTTCCCTCGGCACAGCCGCCCGATGCTGTATGCCCATTTCATCGTGGACTACCCAGCGAACCAAGTTGACCTCAAAGGTTCGCTGAAAAGAGGCGCGTGTCCGGTGACACACATCTACTGACCAATGTTTTCATCAAAGAAGTTCATTAAAGAGTAGCACATGTAGCGAGTGTCACATCCTCAGTGACCCAAGTTGGTCCAACGGTTTGGCTTTGAACCCTGTTTCTTCGGCACAGCCGCCCGATGCTGTATGCCCATTTCATCGTGGACTACCCAGCGAACCAAGTTGACTTCAAAGGTTCGCTGAAAAGAGGCGCGTGTCCGGTGACACACATCTACTGACCAATGTTTTCATCAAAGAAGTTCATTAAAGAGTAGCACATGTAGCGAGTGTCACATCCTCAGTGACCCAAGTTGGTCCAACGGTTTGGCTTTGAACCCCGTTCCCTCGGCACAGCCGCCCGATGCTGTATGCCTATTTCATCGTGGACTACCCAGCGCACCAAGTTGACTTCAAAGGTTCGCTGAAAAGAGGCGCGTGTCCGGTGACACACATCTACTGACCAATGTTTTCATCAAAGAAGTTCATTAAAGAGTAGCACATGTAGCGAGTGTCACATCCTCAGTGACCCAAGTTGGTCCAATGGTTTGGTTTTGAACCCTGTTTCTTCGGCACAGCCGCCCGATGCTGTATGCCCATTTCATCGTGGACTACCCAGCGAACCAAGTTGACTTCAAAGGTTCGCTGAAAAGAGGCGCGTGTCCGGTGACACACATCTACTGACCAATGTTTTCATCAAAGAAGTTCATTAAAGAGTAGCACATGTAGCGAGTGTCACATCCTCAGTGACCCAAGTTGGTCCAATGGTTTGGTGTTGAACCCCGTTCCCTCGGCACAGCCGCCCGATGCTGTATGCCCATTTCATCGTGGACTACCCAGCGAACCAAGTTGACCTCAAAGGTTCGCTGAAAAGAGGCGCGTGTCCGGTGACACACATCTACTGACCAATGTTTTCATCAAAGAAGTTCATTAATGAGTAGCACATGTTCCGAGTGTCACATCCTCAGTGACCCAAGTTGGTCCAACGGTTTGGCTTTGAACCCCGTTCCCTCGGCACAGCCGCCCGATGCTGTATGCCCATTTCATCGTGGACTACCCAGCGAACCAAGTTGACCTCAAAGGTTCGCTGAAAAGAGGCGCGTGTCCGGTGACACACATCTACTGACCAATGTTTTCATCAAAGAAGTTCATTAAAGAGTAGCACATGTAGCGAGTGTCACATCCTCAGTGACCCAAGTTGGTCCAATGGTTTGGCTTTGAACCCCGTTCCCTCGGCACAGCCGCCCGATGCTGTATGCCCATTTCATCGTGGACTACCCAGCGAACCAAGTTGACCTCAAAGGTTCGCTGAAAAGAGGCGCGTGTCCGGTGACACACATCTACTGACCAATGTTTTCATCAAAGAAGTTCATTAAAGAGTAGCACATGTAGCGAGTGTCACATCCTCAGTGACCCAAGTTGGTCCAACGGTTTGGCTTTGAACCCCGTTCCCTCGGCACAGCCGCCCGATGCTGTATGCCTATTTCATCGTGGACTACCCAGCGAACCAAGTTGACTTCAAAGGTTCGCTGAAAAGAGGCGCGTGTCCGGTGACACACATCTACTGACCAATGTTTTCATCAAAGAAGTTCATTAAAGAGTAGCACATGTAGCGAGTGTCACATCCTCAGTGACCCAAGTTGGTCCAATGGTTTGGTGTTGAACCCCGTTCCCTCGGCACAGCCGCCCGATGCTGTATGCCCATTTCATCGTGGACTACCCAGCGAACCAAGTTGACCTCAAAGGTTCGCTGAAAAGAGGCGCGTGTCCGGTGACACACATCTACTGACCAATGTTTTCATCAAAGAAGTTCATTAATGAGTAGCACATGTTCCGAGTGTCACATCCTCAGTGACCCAAGTTGGTCCAACGGTTTGGCTTTGAACCCCGTTCCCTCGGCACAGCCGCCCGATGCTGTATGCCCATTTCATCGTGGACTACCCAGCGAACCAAGTTGACCTCAAAGGTTCGCTGAAAAGAGGCGCGTGTCCGGTGACACACATCTACTGACCAATGTTTTCATCAAAGAAGTTCATTAAAGAGTAGCACATGTAGCGAGTGTCACATCCTCAGTGACCCAAGTTGGTCCAATGGTTTGGCTTTGAACCCCGTTCCCTCGGCACAGCCGCCCGATGCTGTATGCCCATTTCATCGTGGACTACCCAGCGAACCAAGTTGACCTCAAAGGTTCGCTGAAAAGAGGCGCGTGTCCGGTGACACACATCTACTGACCAATGTTTTCATCAAAGAAGTTCATTAAAGAGTAGCACATGTAGCGAGTGTCACATCCTCAGTGACCCAAGTTGGTCCAACGGTTTGGCTTTGAACCCTGTTTCTTCGGCACAGCCGCCCGATGCTGTATGCCCATTTCATCGTGGACTACCCAGCGAACCAAGTTGACTTCAAAGGTTCGCTGAAAAGAGGCGCGTGTCCGGTGACACACATCTACTGACCAATGTTTTCATCAAAGAAGTTCATTAAAGAGTAGCACATGTAGCGAGTGTCACATCCTCAGTGACCCAAGTTGGTCCAACGGTTTGGCTTTGAACCCCGTTCCCTCGGCACAGCCGCCCGATGCTGTATGCCTATTTCATCGTGGACTACCCAGCGAACCAAGTTGACCTCAAAGGTTCGCTGAAAAGAGGCGCGTGTCCGCTGACACACATCTACTGACCAATGTTTTCTTCAAAGAAGTTCATTAAAGAATAGCGCATGTGCCGAGTCTCACATCCTCAGTGACCCAAGTTGGTCCAATGGTTTGGCTTTGAACCCCGTTCCCTCGGCACAGCCGCCCGATGCTGTATGCCCATTTCATCGTGGACTACCCAGCGAACCAAGTTGACCTCAAAGGTTCGCTGAAAAGAGGCGCGTGTCCGCTGACACACATCTACTGACCAATGTTTTCTTCAAAGAAGTTCATTAAAGAATAGCGCATGTGCCGAGTCTCACATCCTCAGTGACCCAAGTTGGTCCAATGGTTTGGCTTTGAACCCCGTTCCCTCGGCACAGCCGCCCGATGCTGTATGCCCATTTCATCGTGGACTACCCAGCGAACCAAGTTGACCTCAAAGGTTCGCTGAAAAGAGGCGCGTGTCCGCTGACACACATCTACTGACCAATGTTTTCTTCAAAGAAGTTCATTAAAGAATAGCGCATGTGCCGAGTCTCACATCCTCAGTGACCCAAGTTGGTCCAACGGTTTGGCTTTGAACCCCGTTCCCTCGGCACAGCCGCCCGATGCTGTATGCCCATTTCATCGTGGACTACCCAGCGAACCAAGTTGACCTCAAAGGTTCGCTGAAAAGAGGCGCGTGTCCGCTGACACACATCTACTGACCAATGTTTTCTTCAAAGAACTTCATTAAAGAATAGCGCATGTGCCGAGTCTCACATCCTCAGTGACCCAAGTTGGTCCAACGGTTTGGCTTTGAACCCCGTTCCCTCGGCACAGCCGCCCGATGCTGTATGCCCATTTCATCGTGGACTACCCAGCGAACCAAGTTGACTTCAAAGGTTCGCTGAAAAGAGGCGCGTGTCCGGTGACACACATCTACTGACCAATGTTTTCATCAAAGAAGTTCATTAAAGAATAGCGCATGTGCCGAGTCTCACATCCTCAGTGACCCAAGTTGGTCCAATGGTTTGGCTTTGAACCCCGTTCCCTCGGCACAGCCGCCCGATGCTGTATGCCCATTTCATCGTGCACTACCCAGCGAACCAAGTTGACCTCAAACGTTCGCTGAAAAGAGGCGCGTGTCCGCTGACACACATCTACTGACCAATGTTTTCTTCAAAGAAGTTCATTAAAGAATAGCGCATGTGCCGAGTCTCACATCCTCAGTGACCCAAGTTGGTCCAATGGTTTGGCTTTGAACCCCGTTCCCTCGGCACAGCCGCCCGATGCTGTATGCCCATTTCATCGTGGACTACCCAGCGAACCAAGTTGACCTCAAAGGTTCGCTGAAAAGAGGCGCGTGTCCGGTGACACACATCTACTGACCAATGTTTTCATCAAAGAAGTTCATTAAAGAGTAGCACATGTAGCGAGTGTCACATCCTCAGTGACCCAAGTTGGTCCAACGGTTTGGCTTTGAACCCTGTTTCTTCGGCACAGCCGCCCGATGCTGTATGCCCATTTCATCCTGGACTACCCAGCGAACCAAGTTGACTTCAAAGGTTCGCTGAAAAGAGGCGCGTGTCCGGTGACACACATCTACTGACCAATGTTTTCATCAAAGAAGTTCATTAAAGAGTAGCACATGTAGCGAGTGTCACATCCTCAGTGACCCAAGTTGGTCCAACGGTTTGGCTTTGAACCCCGTTCCCTCGGCACAGCCGCCCGATGCTGTATGCCTATTTCATCGTGGACTACCCAGCGAACCAAGTTGACTTCAAAGGTTCGCTGAAAAGAGGCGCGTGTCCGGTGACACACATCTACTGACCAATGTTTTCATCAAAGAAGTTCATTAAAGAGTAGCACATGTAGCGAGTGTCACATCCTCAGTGACCCAAGTTGGTCCAATGGTTTGGTGTTGAACCCCGTTCCCTCGGCACAGCCGCCCGATGCTGTATGCCCATTTCATCGTGGACTACCCAGCGAACCAAGTTGACCTCAAAGGTTCGCTGAAAAGAGGCGCGTGTCCGGTGACACACATCTACTGACCAATGTTTTCATCAAAGAAGTTCATTAATGAGTAGCACATGTTCCGAGTGTCACATCCTCAGTGACCCAAGTTGGTCCAACGGTTTGGCTTTGAACCCCGTTCCCTCGGCACAGCCGCCCGATGCTGTATGCCCATTTCATCGTGGACTACCCAGCGAACCAAGTTGACCTCAAAGGTTCGCTGAAAAGAGGCGCGTGTCCGGTGACACACATCTACTGACCAATGTTTTCATCAAAGAAGTTCATTAAAGAGTAGCACATGTAGCGAGTGTCACATCCTCAGTGACCCAAGTTGGTCCAATGGTTTGGCTTTGAACCCCGTTCCCTCGGCACAGCCGCCCGATGCTGTATGCCCATTTCATCGTGGACTACCCAGCGAACCAAGTTGACCTCAAAGGTTCGCTGAAAAGAGGCGCGTGTCCGGTGACACACATCTACTGACCAATGTTTTCATCAAAGAAGTTCATTAAAGAGTAGCACATGTAGCGAGTGTCACATCCTCAGTGACCCAAGTTGGTCCAACGGTTTGGCTTTGAACCCTGTTTCTTCGGCACAGCCGCCCGATGCTGTATGCCCATTTCATCGTGGACTACCCAGCGAACCAAGTTGACTTCAAAGGTTCGCTGAAAAGAGGCGCGTGTCCGGTGACACACATCTACTGACCAATGTTTTCATCAAAGAAGTTCATTAAAGAGTAGCACATGTAGCGAGTGTCACATCCTCAGTGACCCAAGTTGGTCCAACGGTTTGGCTTTGAACCCCGTTCCCTCGGCACAGCCGCCCGATGCTGTATGCCTATTTCATCGTGGACTACCCAGCGCACCAAGTTGACTTCAAAGGTTCGCTGAAAAGAGGCGCGTGTCCGGTGACACACATCTACTGACCAATGTTTTCATCAAAGAAGTTCATTAAAGAGTAGCACATGTAGCGAGTGTCACATCCTCAGTGACCCAAGTTGGTCCAATGGTTTGGTTTTGAACCCTGTTTCTTCGGCACAGCCGCCCGATGCTGTATGCCCATTTCATCGTGGACTACCCAGCGAACCAAGTTGACTTCAAAGGTTCGCTGAAAAGAGGCGCGTGTCCGGTGACACACATCTACTGACCAATGTTTTCATCAAAGAAGTTCATTAAAGAGTAGCACATGTAGCGAGTGTCACATCCTCAGTGACCCAAGTTGGTCCAATGGTTTGGTGTTGAACCCCGTTCCCTCGGCACAGCCGCCCGATGCTGTATGCCCATTTCATCGTGGACTACCCAGCGAACCAAGTTGACCTCAAAGGTTCGCTGAAAAGAGGCGCGTGTCCGGTGACACACATCTACTGACCAATGTTTTCATCAAAGAAGTTCATTAATGAGTAGCACATGTTCCGAGTGTCACATCCTCAGTGACCCAAGTTGGTCCAACGGTTTGGCTTTGAACCCCGTTCCCTCGGCACAGCCGCCCGATGCTGTATGCCCATTTCATCGTGGACTACCCAGCGAACCAAGTTGACCTCAAAGGTTCGCTGAAAAGAGGCGCGTGTCCGGTGACACACATCTACTGACCAATGTTTTCATCAAAGAAGTTCATTAAAGAGTAGCACATGTAGCGAGTGTCACATCCTCAGTGACCCAAGTTGGTCCAATGGTTTGGCTTTGAACCCCGTTCCCTCGGCACAGCCGCCCGATGCTGTATGCCCATTTCATCGTGGACTACCCAGCGAACCAAGTTGACCTCAAAGGTTCGCTGAAAAGAGGCGCGTGTCCGGTGACACACATCTACTGACCAATGTTTTCATCAAAGAAGTTCATTAAAGAGTAGCACATGTAGCGAGTGTCACATCCTCAGTGACCCAAGTTGGTCCAACGGTTTGGCTTTGAACCCCGTTCCCTCGGCACAGCCGCCCGATGCTGTATGCCTATTTCATCGTGGACTACCCAGCGAACCAAGTTGACTTCAAAGGTTCGCTGAAAAGAGGCGCGTGTCCGGTGACACACATCTACTGACCAATGTTTTCATCAAAGAAGTTCATTAAAGAGTAGCACATGTAGCGAGTGTCACATCCTCAGTGACCCAAGTTGGTCCAATGGTTTGGTGTTGAACCCCGTTCCCTCGGCACAGCCGCCCGATGCTGTATGCCCATTTCATCGTGGACTACCCAGCGAACCAAGTTGACCTCAAAGGTTCGCTGAAAAGAGGCGCGTGTCCGGTGACACACATCTACTGACCAATGTTTTCATCAAAGAAGTTCATTAATGAGTAGCACATGTTCCGAGTGTCACATCCTCAGTGACCCAAGTTGGTCCAACGGTTTGGCTTTGAACCCCGTTCCCTCGGCACAGCCGCCCGATGCTGTATGCCCATTTCATCGTGGACTACCCAGCGAACCAAGTTGACCTCAAAGGTTCGCTGAAAAGAGGCGCGTGTCCGGTGACACACATCTACTGACCAATGTTTTCATCAAAGAAGTTCATTAAAGAGTAGCACATGTAGCGAGTGTCACATCCTCAGTGACCCAAGTTGGTCCAATGGTTTGGCTTTGAACCCCGTTCCCTCGGCACAGCCGCCCGATGCTGTATG
The DNA here is from genome assembly GCF_038994185.2 of Dermacentor albipictus. Taxonomy (NCBI): domain Eukaryota; kingdom Metazoa; phylum Arthropoda; class Arachnida; order Ixodida; family Ixodidae; genus Dermacentor; species Dermacentor albipictus. The sequence continues at coordinate 98,876,261 of NC_091828.1, read as the reverse complement.
CCCATTTCATCGTGGACTACCCAGCGAACCAAGTTGACCTCAAAGGTTCGCTGAAAAGAGGCGCGTGTCCGGTGACACACATCTACTGACCAATGTTTTCATCAAAGAAGTTCATTAAAGAGTAGCACATGTAGCGAGTGTCACATCCTCAGTGACCCAAGTTGGTCCAACGGTTTGGCTTTGAACCCTGTTTCTTCGGCACAGCCGCCCGATGCTGTATGCCCATTTCATCGTGGACTACCCAGCGAACCAAGTTGACTTCAAAGGTTCGCTGAAAAGAGGCGCGTGTCCGGTGACACACATCTACTGACCAATGTTTTCATCAAAGAAGTTCATTAAAGAGTAGCACATGTAGCGAGTGTCACATCCTCAGTGACCCAAGTTGGTCCAACGGTTTGGCTTTGAACCCCGTTCCCTCGGCACAGCCGCCCGATGCTGTATGCCTATTTCATCGTGGACTACCCAGCGCACCAAGTTGACTTCAAAGGTTCGCTGAAAAGAGGCGCGTGTCCGGTGACACACATCTACTGACCAATGTTTTCATCAAAGAAGTTCATTAAAGAGTAGCACATGTAGCGAGTGTCACATCCTCAGTGACCCAAGTTGGTCCAACGGTTTGGCTTTGAACCCCGTTCCCTCGGCACAGCCGCCCGATGCTGTATGCCTATTTCATCGTGGACTACCCAGCGCACCAAGTTGACTTCAAAGGTTCGCTGAAAAGAGGCGCGTGTCCGGTGACACACATCTACTGACCAATGTTTTCATCAAAGAAGTTCATTAAAGAGTAGCACATGTAGCGAGTGTCACATCCTCAGTGACCCAAGTTGGTCCAATGGTTTGGTTTTGAACCCTGTTTCTTCGGCACAGCCGCCCGATGCTGTATGCCCATTTCATCGTGGACTACCCAGCGAACCAAGTTGACTTCAAAGGTTCGCTGAAAAGAGGCGCGTGTCCGGTGACACACATCTACTGACCAATGTTTTCATCAAAGAAGTTCATTAAAGAGTAGCACATGTAGCGAGTGTCACATCCTCAGTGACCCAAGTTGGTCCAATGGTTTGGTGTTGAACCCCGTTCCCTCGGCACAGCCGCCCGATGCTGTATGCCCATTTCATCGTGGACTACCCAGCGAACCAAGTTGACCTCAAAGGTTCGCTGAAAAGAGGCGCGTGTCCGGTGACACACATCTACTGACCAATGTTTTCATCAAAGAAGTTCATTAATGAGTAGCACATGTTCCGAGTGTCACATCCTCAGTGACCCAAGTTGGTCCAACGGTTTGGCTTTGAACCCCGTTCCCTCGGCACAGCCGCCCGATGCTGTATGCCCATTTCATCGTGGACTACCCAGCGAACCAAGTTGACCTCAAAGGTTCGCTGAAAAGAGGCGCGTGTCCGGTGACACACATCTACTGACCAATGTTTTCATCAAAGAAGTTCATTAAAGAGTAGCACATGTAGCGAGTGTCACATCCTCAGTGACCCAAGTTGGTCCAATGGTTTGGCTTTGAACCCCGTTCCCTCGGCACAGCCGCCCGATGCTGTATGCCCATTTCATCGTGGACTACCCAGCGAACCAAGTTGACCTCAAAGGTTCGCTGAAAAGAGGCGCGTGTCCGGTGACACACATCTACTGACCAATGTTTTCATCAAAGAAGTTCATTAAAGAGTAGCACATGTAGCGAGTGTCACATCCTCAGTGACCCAAGTTGGCCCAACGGTTTGGTTTTGAAACCTGTTTCCTCGGCACAGCCGCCCGATGCTGTATGCCTATTTCATCGTGGACTACCCAGCGAACCAAGTTGACCTCAAAGGTTCGCTGAAAAGAGGCGCGTGTCCGGTGACACACATCTACTGACCAATGTTTTCATCAAAGAAGTTCATTAAAGAGTAGCACATGTAGCGAGTGTCACATCCTCAGTGACCCAAGTTGGTCCAACGGTTTGGCTTTGAACCCCGTTCCCTCGGCACAGCCGCCCGATGCTGTATGCCTATTTCATCGTGGACTACCCAGCGAACCAAGTTGACCTCAAAGGTTCGCTGAAAAGAGGCGCGTGTCCGGTGACACACATCTAGTGACCAATGTTTTCATCAAAGAAGTTCAATAAAGAGTAGCACATGTTCCGAGTGTCACATCCTCAGTGACCCAAGTTGGTCCAACGGTTTGGCTTTGAACCCCGTTCCCTCGGCACAGCCGCCCGATGCTGTATGCCTATTTCATCGTGGACTACCCAGCGAACCAAGTTGACCTCAAAGGTTCGCTGAAAAGAGGCGCGTGTCCGGTGACACACATCTACTGACCAATGTTTTCATCAAAGAAGTTCAATAAAGAGTAGCACATGTAGCGAGTGTCACATCCTCAGTGACCCAAGTTGGTCCAATGGTTTGGTTTTGAACCCTGTTTCTTCGGCACAGCCGCCCGATGCTGTATGCCCATTTCATCGTGGACTACCCAGCGAACCAAGTTGACCTCAAAGGTTCGCTGAAAAGAGGCGCGTGTCCGGTGACACACATCTACTGACCAATGTTTTCATCAAAGAAGTTCATTAAAGAGTAGCACATGTAGCGAGTGTCACATCCTCAGTGACCCAAGTTGGCCCAACGGTTTGGTTTTGAACCCTGTTTCCTCGGCACAGCCGCCCGATGCTGTATGCCTATTTCATCGTGGCCTACCCAGCGAACCAAGTTGACTTCAAAGGTTCGCTGAAAAGAGGCGCGTGTCCGGTGACACACATCTACTGACCAATGTTTTCATCAAAGAAGTTCATTAAAGAGTAGCACATGTAGCGAGTGTCACATCCTCAGTGACCCAAGTTGGTCCAACGGTTTGGCTTTGAACCCCGTTCCCTCGGCACAGCCGCCCGATGCTGTATGCCTATTTCATCGTGGACTACCCAGCGAACCAAGTTGACCTCAAAGGTTCGCTGAAAAGAGGCGCGTGTCCGGTGACACACATCTACTGACCAATGTTTTCATCAAAGAAGTTCAATAAAGAGTAGCACATGTAGCGAGTGTCACATCCTCAGTGACCCAAGTTGGTCCAATGGTTTGGTTTTGAACCCTGTTTCTTCGGCACAGCCGCCCGATGCTGTATGCCCATTTCATCGTGGACTACCCAGCGAACCAAGTTGACCTCAAAGGTTCGCTGAAAAGAGGCGCGTGTCCGGTGACACACATCTACTGACCAATGTTTTCATCAAAGAAGTTCATTAAAGAGTAGCACATGTAGCGAGTGTCACATCCTCAGTGACCCAAGTTGGCCCAACGGTTTGGTTTTGAACCCTGTTTCCTCGGCACAGCCGCCCGATGCTGTATGCCTATTTCATCGTGGCCTACCCAGCGAACCAAGTTGACTTCAAAGGTTCGCTGAAAAGAGGCGCGTGTCCGGTGACACACATCTACTGACCAATGTTTTCATCAAAGAAGTTCATTAAAGAGTAGCACATGTAGCGAGTGTCACATCCTCAGTGACCCAAGTTGGCCCAACGGTTTGGTTTTGAACCCTGTTTCCTCGGCACAGCCGCCCGATGCTGTATGCCTATTTCATCGTGGCCTACCCAGCGAACCAAGTTGACTTCAAAGGTTCGCTGAAAAGAGGCGCGTGTCCGGTGACACACATCTACTGACCAATGTTTTCATCAAAGAAGTTCATTAAAGAGTAGCACATGTAGCGAGTGTCACATCCTCAGTGACCCAAGTTGGTCCAACGGTTTGGCTTTGAACCCCGTTCCCTCGGCACAGCCGCCCGATGCTGTATGCCCATTTCATCGTGGCCTACCCAGCGAACCAAGTTGACTTCAAAGGTTCGCTGAAAAGAGGCGCGTGTCCGGTGACACACATCTACTGACCAATGTTTTCATCAAAGAAGTTCAATAAAGAGTAGCACATGTAGCGAGTGTCACATCCTCAGTGACCCAAGTTGGTCCAATGGTTTGGTTTTGAACCCTGTTTCTTCGGCACAGCCGCCCGATGCTGTATGCCCATTTCATCGTGGCCTACCCAGCGAACCAAGTTGACCTCAAAGGTTCGCTGAAAAGAGGCGCGTGTCCGGTGACACACATCTACTGACCAATGTTTTCATCAAAGAAGTTCATTAAAGAGTAGCACATGTAGCGAGTGTCACATCCTCAGTGACCCAAGTTGGCCCAACGGTTTGGTTTTGAACCCTGTTTCCTCGGCACAGCCGCCCGATGCTGTATGCCTATTTCATCGTGGCCTACCCAGCGAACCAATTGACTTCAAAGGTTCGCTGAAAAGAGGCGCGTGTCCGGTGACACACATCTACTGACCAATGTTTTCATCAAAGAAGTTCATTAAAGAGTAGCACATGTAGCGAGTGTCACATCCTCAGTGACCCAAGTTGGTCCAACGGTTTGGCTTTGAACCCCGTTCCCTCGGCACAGCCGCCCGATGCTGTATGCCTATTTCATCGTGGCCTACCCAGCGAACCAAGTTGACTTCAAAGGTTCGCTGAAAAGAGGCGCGTGTCCGGTGACACACATCTACTGACCAATGTTTTCATCAAAGAAGTTCATTAAAGAGTAGCACATGTAGCGAGTGTCACATCCTCAGTGACCCAAGTTGGTCCAACGGTTTGGCTTTGAACCCCGTTCCCTCGGCACAGCCGCCCGATGCTGTATGCCTATTTCATCGTGGACTACCCAGCGAACCAAGTTGACCTCAAAGGTTCGCTGAAAAGAGGCGCGTGTCCGGTGACACACATCTACTGACCAATGTTTTCATCAAAGAAGTTCATTAAAGAGTAGCACATGTAGCGAGTGTCACATCCTCAGTGACCCAAGTTGGCCCAACGGTTTGGTTTTGAACCCTGTTTCCTCGGCACAGCCGCCCGATGCTGTATGCCTATTTCATCGTGGCCTACCCAGCGAACCAAGTTGACTTCAAAGGTTCGCTGAAAAGAGGCGCGTGTCCGGTGACACACATCTACTGACCAATGTTTTCATCAAAGAAGTTCATTAAAGAGTAGCACATGTAGCGAGTGTCACATCCTCAGTGACCCAAGTTGGCCCAGCGGTTTGGTTTTGAACCCTGTTTCCTCGGCACAGCCGCCCGATGCTGTATGCCTATTTCATCGTGGCCTACCCAGCGAACCAAGTTGACTTCAAAGGTTCGCTGAAAAGAGGCGCGTGTCCGGTGACACACATCTACTGACCAATGTTTTCATCAAAGAAGTTCATTAAAGAGTAGCACATGTAGCGAGTGTCACATCCTCAGTGACCCAAGTTGGTCCAACGGTTTGGCTTTGAACCCCGTTCCCTCGGCACAGCCGCCCGATGCTGTATGCCCATTTCATCGTGGCCTACCCAGCGAACCAAGTTGACTTCAAAGGTTCGCTGAAAAGAGGCGCGTGTCCGGTGACACACATCTACTGACCAATGTTTTCATCAAAGAAGTTCAATAAAGAGTAGCACATGTAGCGAGTGTCACATCCTCAGTGACCCAAGTTGGTCCAATGGTTTGGTTTTGAACCCTGTTTCTTCGGCACAGCCGCCCGATGCTGTATGCCCATTTCATCGTGGCCTACCCAGCGAACCAAGTTGACCTCAAAGGTTCGCTGAAAAGAGGCGCGTGTCCGGTGACACACATCTACTGACCAATGTTTTCATCAAAGAAGTTCATTAAAGAGTAGCACATGTAGCGAGTGTCACATCCTCAGTGACCCAAGTTGGCCCAACGGTTTGGTTTTGAACCCTGTTTCCTCGGCACAGCCGCCCGATGCTGTATGCCTATTTCATCGTGGCCTACCCAGCGAACCAAGTTGACTTCAAAGGTTCGCTGAAAAGAGGCGCGTGTCCGGTGACACACATCTACTGACCAATGTTTTCATCAAAGAAGTTCATTAAAGAGTAGCACATGTAGCGAGTGTCACATCCTCAGTGACCCAAGTTGGTCCAACGGTTTGGCTTTGAACCCCGTTCCCTCGGCACAGCCGCCCGATGCTGTATGCCTATTTCATCGTGGCCTACCCAGCGAACCAAGTTGACTTCAAAGGTTCGCTGAAAAGAGGCGCGTGTCCGGTGACACACATCTACTGACCAATGTTTTCATCAAAGAAGTTCATTAAAGAGTAGCACATGTAGCGAGTGTCACATCCTCAGTGACCCAAGTTGGTCCAACGGTTTGGCTTTGAACCCCGTTCCCTCGGCACAGCCGCCCGATGCTGTATGCCTATTTCATCGTGGACTACCCAGCGAACCAAGTTGACCTCAAAGGTTCGCTGAAAAGAGGCGCGTGTCCGGTGACACACATCTACTGACCAATGTTTTCATCAAAGAAGTTCATTAAAGAGTAGCACATGTAGCGAGTGTCACATCCACAGTGACTCAAGTTGGACCAACGGTTTGGTTTTGAACCCTGTTTCTTCGGCACAGCCGCCCGACACAGCCGCTCGCTAAGCGACGACGTAAGCGCCTTCGTGCGCATGCGCGGCAGCGTGACTGGGCACCAAGGTAAATTCCCTCGTCCGCAACGAAATCTTCTCGTACGCTTAGCTCTCGGTTATAACAACCTCGAGAACACCGAACATCACAGTCGCTACAGAACAACAGAGAAGGAGGCGGTTCTTTTTCTTTTTGGCGACATTTCGCCGCGTAACGTAAGATGCACCCAGCGCCGTAGCAGACGACGCGAACGGCGCTTGCTGTGCTTTTTTGCACTAACGCAGCGCTTCTCCAATTGGTTTCTGCACCTTGTGAAGTTCTGTGTGACTTGCAGTGTCTAACCAAGAACAGGCGAGCGCAAAGTTCTCTAACTTAACCCCCTCGTCCGTGCAGCAAGAATTCAAACATGTTCAGCAAAGGTTAATTATCCGCGTTTTCTTCCATAAAGAGAACAGCAGTCGTCGAGATATCACGTAACGCGATTTCCTCCAACGGGTTAGCTAGCACTCACTCGACTCGGGAGCTCCTGTCGATAGGTAGCGTCAATGTACTTACCCACTCTCCTCTGGAATCTTTTAATCCCATTCCCCGTCCCTATAAAGAGGATCATTCCAGCGGTTATATACGCGTCGGCAAAATTCTGTTTTTCTAATAAAGAGCCCCTCTCTGTCTCTCCTACAGGGAAGCGTACCGCGTACGGAATACCTTTCGTTTCGTCTTATAGCGGTTTCGATGAGGTTAACGGCTATTCGCTACATAACGATACGTAACGACTGCACAAAAAAGCGTACTTACCTTTCTTTCTCTTCGATGCGGAAAAAAGTAGCCCTGCTGTCTCTTCCCCCGTCCGACCACCGTGGGGCCGCGCGGAACGCCTTGTGGGCTTTTTTTTTTCATACATCGCTGCACCACTGGCCGATACAGAAACAAGATGTCGCAGCGCACAGTAAAAGGCAACGGCGCGCGCATGCGCACAGGCTCAGGAAGCGCCAAGAGCAGACGTTCAGAATGGCAGACGAAGCGCTAAGAGCGAAAAGTGCCGCCTGTCGACGCAGCAGACGAAGCGGCCAAACAAAGATACATAACGCCGAAATTGGAAATAGCCGAAAACACATTTCATTTCTACACGTAATTACATCACTTTATTATTATGTAGGTTGAAAAGATAGAGCCACATAGCGCAAAAGTTGCTACATTTTTTTTTCTTTTGGCTTCCAGTGTCATGGCGACGCTTTGTTGCCAATACCGAAACTAGCCCCACTGGTTTATATGAATGTTTAGGCCTAAAAATACGATGCCACCTTTCCAAGAAAAGCAGGCCAACTGTCGGAGAGTGTTCGCAGCAGTGGAGATATGGATGATGACTTATAGTTTCCGGGTCAGGAAGAAAAAATGTACATCTGAGTGAAGACCGAGTGGTTCTGCGTGAAGGTCGCCGGGTAGTTGTAAATCAGCGCGCCGAGCTCTTCCGCGGCCGATGCGAAGCTGTGGTTGTTCTTTCGTGCTGAGCATGCGTCAATGAGAAAAAAAGAGAGCAAGTTTGAGAATAAAGCACCAAGGTAGTCTAAACTTGGTGAATTCTTAAATGCTAGAGAATCATGCTTGCCTGCCCCTTGCCCCACCTATACTTGCGAAGGTAAATTGAGTTCGCGTGCATAACAGGGGTCTCTTTAGGACCAAAAAAAGAAGGACAAGTACATAACCTTGAAATTGTTCGGAGTCAGACGCACTGTCGGCTTCATTTTCGATAAATGTTTAGGTATTCCGATTCGCCTTCTAGACTTATGCCAAGCCACTCACCCAAATTTAAGTTGTTGCTACAAAAATAGCACCTTTCGTCGCGCACAACTTACAAGTAGATCAACACCCTAAAAGCTAAAAGGAGGCATCGTAGCTCCCAGAACACAAGTCAAACGCTCGTCGTTATCATATAGAAGAAGTGCACCGTAACATAATTTGTGCCCTTAAATGTGCATGAGGGCATACATCGGTGCATAACTGACACCCTTACACAATTTTTTAACTTGTAAGGATGTGAGGACGGGTGTAAAGACGCCGCTTGCGTTACACATTTTTGTGGGCGTAGGGGGGGGGCAGTTATAGATCGATTTACGTCATTTTAGCCTTAAACGTGAAAAAGGTTTTAAATCGGTCTATAAATCGCACTCTTACGCTCTTATTGGGTGCAAGGAGAGTGTGTGCATTGCACCCTTTCTTCCTTAGAAGTGAATAAGGATGTACGTAGGCCTACAACTCACACTCTCACGCTCTCATTAAGTGAGTGAGTGAGTGAGTGAGTGAGTGAGTGAGTGAGTGAGTGAGTGAGTGAGTGAGTGAGTGAGTGAGTGAGTGAGTGAGTGAGTGAGTGAGTGAGTGAGTGAGTGAGTGAGTGAGTGAGTGAGTGAGTGAGTGAGTGAGTGAGTGAGTGAGTGAGTGAGTGAGTGAGTGAGTGAGTGAGTGAGTGAGTGAGTGAGTGAGTGAGTGAGTGAGTGAGTGAGTGAGTGAGTGAGTGAGTGAGTGAGTGAGTGAGTGAGTGAGTGAGTGAGTGAGTGAGTGAGGGAGCGATGAGTGAGTGATTATGAGTGAGTGAGTGATTAAGTGAGTGAGTAATCGGCTTACGTCATTTTACCCTTTAGAGTGAATAAGGTTTCCAATCTGCCTATAAATCAGTGTACCTTTATTAGGTGTATGGGTGTGTGTTACATCCTTTCTTCCCCTTGCAAGTTAATAAGGGTGTAAATGGGTCTACACTCGCACCCTTACATTCTCATTGAGCGTAAGGACGTTATATGGACCAACTGACGCACTTCATCACTTTCCAGAGCGCGTATTAATTCTCCACTTACTAGAACTGCAGACTGTGCGCGCTGGTGACAATCCCTTACTGACGGTTTCTTTTATTAAGCTAAAATGTCCCGCACAAAAAAAAGGAAACGCCTGGTACATGTCGACCTCTAACAAAAACCTTTTCCATTGATAGCATCTTCCGTCGTCCTGCATTTCTTCGCGCTTTCCTGACATTCTGAGTCCCGCTTTCTAACTCTGACGTCGTCGACCCGCTGGAAGTTGTGCTCCGGCAGTACGCGACGTACAATTTCGTCACGTCACGTGCTGGTACCACGTGGCCTCGCCCCCCCTCGCCCTCTTCCTACATAGTGCAAACGCACTTAATACGCGTATACCTTCCTCCAGGAAGAAGTTTCCCAGGTACTGCGAAGCCTTCACGGCGAGCTCGGTGTGGGGCAGACGAGAGTGACCTTTCCTGTCCGTCCACTCGAAGTTGTTCTTCTCGGGGTGGAACTGGACGCCGTAGAAAGGGTACGAGTGCGCTGCCACGAGACAATCAATCACTCAATCAATCAATGAATCAATCAATCAATCAATCAATCAATCATTTATTTATTTGTTTATTTATTTATTTATTTATTTATTTATTTATTTATTTATTTATTTACACAACTGCCTCGTACGGGTACGTAATGAGTTGTTTTCTAAATCGCGGTGTGCGAATATTAAAAAAAATTGAGCGATTCATCGAATTCGATTTGAATCGCATTATAATTATTGTTTTCGGATAAAGACTCGAATGCTATTTCATTCGAGCCTCAAATCCAACAGGCGTCTTTCGTGAATGTGATTGCTTGTTTGATAGTTTTCGAACAGTTTAAATTGTCTTGCGGGCGCGATTATAAACGCAAGATTGGAGCAAGTTAAAGTGCGATAAACTTCATCTCGGTGGCCGTGGAAGAGCTCTTTTTTTTTAATCCGGAAGTTTGGCCAGCAGCACAAGCGACTATATATATACAAATGCTGGCCGGTTTCGGCGATATGCGTCGGTATATCTTAGAAAACACAAAACGAGAAAGTGAGCAAAACGTGAACAAGGTGAATGCAGGAGCCAACGTTTCGACAAGTGGACTTGTCTTCTTCAAGGCCTTGAAGAGGACAAGTCCACTTGTCAAAACGTTGGCTCCTGCATTCACCTTGTTCACGTTTTGCTCATCGTCTTGAATTTCCATCTCCCGCATTCCCCGTTTTTTTCTCTGGATAAAACGAGAAAGTCACAGAGTGAAGCACGGTCTACATATTGTTCATGGAGTCCGGCAGAACTGATACCTACGCCATGCGCACAATGCCGATTTTAATGCAACAACTGCAGGTTTTTTTCCATAGAGTGCATGTAATCACGGCTCATAAATTATACCGCTATCGTTTGAGTACTAGATATAAACATGAAGTGAGATATAACGTACGTAACCTAGGTAAACTGGCACAATTAGAAAAAAATGATCACTGTTGTGCTACCAGACGTGGAGAATATTGGAACGTTGTTGCACCCCGCTTGACCTCTGGCATAGAACGCCCATGTTATTCTTTGCCATCACTGTTAAACCATTATCAATCTACTAATTTTCATTTGTTCATTTGTTCCACTGCTAAACATATATCTATGTTTGGTGAAGAAGAAAACTGACTTAGTTATCCTGGCATTTATATATTTATTTATTTATTTATTTGCTTATTTGTTTATTTATTTGTTTGTTTCATTTTTTTCCTTATCATTGTGTTTTACTTTTATTCTGCACTAAACAAGTGCTTACATTTATTTAGTGAGTGTTGTGTGTTAGTTGTTGTTGTGGCACTAGAGCTCTTCGTTTCTCTTAGTGTACATTCTATAAATGTTATTTCGGTCCTGCCACCTATGTATTTTTTTTTCTTATAATTACCCACCGAGGGTCCCCGTTACAGTGTTCGACTTTGGGACCCTCGTCTGTAAAACAAAAATGTAACCGTCTCTTCGTTTGTAATGAATAAACTTGATTTGATTTGATTTGACTGTTTTTTATTGCTGACGCCCAAACGCCGCTAATTACGTGAGCCTGCGGGCTCATCAAGCCGCCTACTGGCAGCTTTTTTTCCGTTGGCCTCCATCTGTAATGTACACCGTGGAAATATAGATTTGGTTTGATTTGATTTGATTTGGCTTTTCCTTATAAAGCTCGATTACAAGCTCTCCGAGGAATACCGGGTGTGATGACAAAGTGATAGTTGTTTCCGAATGCTACTTTCGAGGTTTCGAGGTTCTGACGCTTCATGACGTTCAATACAACGTTAAATAAGCGCTTACATTACGAATACTAGAATACAAGCAACGTTCCATATACACGGTGAGAATGACTAATTTAAAGTTTTCGACATTTTAGGCAGGTTTCGACGTAAATTGCCACGGAATGCGCACTGTGAGAATACATGAACCTATAGCATAATGGCGACAGTTTGTTTACCGAGTATAAAGGAAAGTAGCGTTTAAAAAAAAAGGAATTGTCCTGTAAGTTTATGCATTGTGTCGACAACACGATGCGAATGCCCCGAATACATTGGACGAAATGGATCTCTTCGCACTTGCAAGAACCTTCGAAGAGAGAAGCACAAAGTTCGGACACGTTAACGTGCTAGCCCTCATCGCTAAACTGGCTCAACAACCGTACGTGGAGCTTTCGTGGACATGCCCTCCGGTAAATTTTTTTCTAGGCCCAACTCTATGACGTATACATACCTTCCATGCTAGAGATGAACGTCACACCGTCCGTGTCCACGTTCGTCGACATCGGCCGGAAGAACCTGTCCAATCCGAAGGTGGTGAAGTTCTGCGAAAGCAACCAATGGGAAAAGATTTAGCAAGACGGAAGGACGTTCTAGTCTCTTCGTACAGACTAACGACAGTTAGTAACCGAATTCCGGCACCCCGTAGACGCACTGCCATGATTGACAAAATGCCACGAGGCGTCTTCGGGAACACCAGGGACAGGTGGCGACACCTCGCGACTAAGTGAGCGACGATCAGGTAGTTGAAACAGTGTCGTATTTCGTCTTGACAAAATGAAACTAGTAGAGAGGTATTTCAGCAAATAGTTACACCTCACTACACGCGTTAACGGCAGCAGAAAAACAGAATGCAGTTCATTACTTCAAAAACAGAAAGAAAGAAATTCCGGAAAAAGCCTAGATAGCCTTGCACGGATTTAAATCGTGCACGCTCAGAACTCGAGCATTTCTGAATTTTGCGGCAGTAGATAATCCGATCTACGACCGCGCCCTACGACACTCTGCTTAAGCGCACACAATCCTGTGCCCCTTCATTGTGAACAATACGCTCATGCGGGGACTGATACATAAAGTTTTTAATAACTTTTTTTTTACTTTCGGGTGCACCTCCCCCTCCCCGTATTTCTCAATCGCTTGTCCGCTATACGCCTAGCGCGACCTTGGTTCACTTTTCTGGCTCTGCATCTCATCTCTTTCTCTCTCTCTCTTTCTTATCGCCTATATACTGAATACGCGACTTTCCACGACTCTGTTTACAGGTCCTTATCTGAACGAGAACGTCCGAACACACTGTTTCTTAGCGCTACGAATATTTTTGCGTATTTTTCCTAGACATATCTCTCTTGCATACTATATAGTTGTAGACTACTAGAATGTTCCTCGCGGATTGGCATAAATACCCTTACTCGAAATAAATAAATAAATAAATAAATAAATAAATAAATAAATACTTTCTTTCTCGAAAAATGTACTTTCTACAACGTTGAAAGCCGGGCTTTGACGGAATCCCGTAAGGTCGGGAAGAGACGCGAGGAAAAAAAGAAATAGGAACGCCGACCAACAAGATGAACAAGACTTCCGTGTGGGAGTCGAAATGTCTCTTGGTTTTTTACTAGATATTTCTTTCCTTCATCGACGTTCCCTTTTTTTTTTTCATGAACAGTCGAGACCAATAGAGACCACTGAATCAGCAAACAGAAATTTAATTTCTTCTAACGCAACAGTCCAACGTGAAATTGTCTTGATGCATGACGCTGTTCGCACAGGCGCACGCAGACAGTACCACTTGATTTCGGCATTTTACGTCTAAGTTGCGAAGATGAAAACATTTCAGCAGCACCTTCTTGTCCCCAAACTTCCTTGGTCTGCACCAATTATTTGGTACCCGAATGATTGGTCCAGACTTAAGGGACCAATCGTTTGGAGACCAATGATTGGTCCCCGAATGACTGGTCCAGACTTAAGGGACCAATCGTTTGGAGTCCAATGAGTGGTCCCCGACGATTGGTCATATGGGGACCCATCATTTAGTCCCCGAATGACTGCAGTCCCCATACATTTTCTGCAGGTCGTATACCTCGGGTGTGAGACACTTTTCGTGGGCGTTGTACGTGATCGGCTGGGTCCTCAGCGCCTTCTCCAGAGTCCTTGGAAGCTCGTTGAACATCCGACTCCTCCGGAAGCCTTGGCGGTTCCGTGCGTGACGGCGGGAGAGGGGTTTTGCAAGAGAACGAAAGGTAGCGAGGAAGGGGGAGTTAGGTGCCGCGAGACACAACATGAACTCATTATAGAGTAGAGCGTTTGAGCTTGTTCTGTGAACGTGTTAGTGTTTTGCGGAATACCGCCCGGTAACCCGAGAAGGTCGGGACGGAAGTGAAGGTGGTAGCGACACTTTGTGACACAAAGTTTAACTGCTGAGTATTAATGCTGCAGCGACCTGCCATATTCGACCTCACTGCTGGTGTGGTGGCAGCGACCTATACGATTGTTAACGCGCAGTCCTTTTGGTGAGTTTTTCCTTCGATGAGAATACTCGCACACCGCAAAAAAAAATTTAACACATTGTGGTTCGACAAAGCATCACAAGGTGTCGCTGTCAGCCCTGAAAAGCTGGGGTCAGAAAATTTGGTTATGGCAATTCATCGTGAATTCATCGCGTTTTTTTTTAAACTAGGTAGAACATTAGGCAGTATAATAGCAAGATCTTGGTGGCGCAACCCACCGCCCCATTCCAAAGGGAACGCTCATAACATCCATCCATCCAACCTTATGCTGCTATCGTCCACGGCTCCGGTCATCCCCGGCAAAAGGTAAGAAGTTTGCGGAACAAGCTAAAACGTATTGTGGGTACACGGAATACCAGCCGGGATACCGCGAGGAGGTTTACGTTGGCGGCCGGGCTGGTGGCGCCATCTTGTGTGGTACAGTGTAATCACAGAAGGCGCAGAGTTATTATTCCAGCGACCAACAAGTTCTAGCTACCTGCTGACTTAAAAAGTCTCCTTAACCAGGCAGTTCGTTTATTTATTTTCCTTCGACAAGAATACCCCTGTAACAAGATTGTTTCTAACACGCAGAAGTTGGAAAGCCCGTCACGAGGTCTCGCTACCATCGTAGACATTGCCGTTCACGGCTGTGGCAGCCCGGCATTTTGCAAACGGTAACAGGATTACGGACGAGCTAAAACTCCCTGTTGAAACCTAGCGTGGGCCAGGAAGCAGCCAATTTTAGCATCTCTCAACATGTTCAGTGTTTGTTTAATCGGATCATTTTCTGTCATCCGCGTGTTAAATTGAGTGGCGCAAGGGCAGCTCAAGCCACCACGTGAAGTCATGCGTGAGCGACTTGAATTTAAGCGGTGCTGGAGGAGGTTAGTCACAGCTTAACTTTCATGTGAGTGAGTGAGTGAGTGAGTGAGTGAGTGAGTGAGTGAGTGAGTGAGTGAGTGAGTGAGTGAGTGAGTGAGTGAGTGAGTGAGTGAGTGAGTGAGTGAGTGAGTGAGTGAGTGAGTGAGTGAGTGAGAGTGTGTGTGTGTGTGTGTGTGTGTGTGCGCGTGTGTTTGTGTGTGTGCGTGCGTGTGTGTGTGTGTTTGTGTGTGTGTGTTCGTGTGCGTGCGTGTGCGTGCGTGTGCGTGTGTGTTTGTGTGAGTGTGTTTGTGTGAGTGTGTTTGTGTGCGTGTGTGTTTGTGTGCGTGTGTGTTTGTGTGTGTGTGTGCGTGTGTGTGTGTGTGTGTGCGTGTGTGTTTGTGTGTGTGTGCGAGTGTGTGTGTGTGTGTGTGCGTGTGTGTGTGTGTGTGTGTGTGTGTGTGTGCGTGCGTGCGTGTGTGTGTGTGTGTGTTACAATTTTCAGTTATACATGGGAAGTTGTAGGGCACCGTCTAGCGAGCGTCTTAGCGCAAGAATTTTTTTTCAGACTCGTTCGTTAATAGAGGAGATTGGAGAGACTGAAAAGGTCTAGTTGCCGTGCTGCCGGAAGGCCAGCTACCTTCACTGTCACCGTAGACGCTCTCTCTCCTTCAACCCCAACCACACTCCTTCCCTACGTTCTCCCATGCCGGAGCCGAGAGGCCGCTGCACTCCTTTATCAGCCTCGCCTCCCCTTTATTTTTTTGTTCTCTTCCTCCGCTTGCTGCGAGACAGTGGCGGTATTTCGCGTTCTGCGTTGGACGATTTACCGAGGTCACGTGCCACAATCTGTGACGTCGCAGGCGGCGCGGCTTAAACGTAGAGGCGCTCGCACGTGTGAACCTTAGACTCACTCTGCGGCTGGAAACAATCGAGCGTCGCTCGATAGGCAGGGTGTGTGGTTTTCCAGCTCTTTCTATAAGCGCGCAACCGCTTGAAACTTTGAAGACACGATTGTCAACGCGTGGTCTAAATAAACACACGCCGCGCTTGTCTCTTCGTAGTGCTCAAAGACCTGGCGAGAAGGATTAAGTTCAGCGTTAGTTAATTAAGCCTTGCACTGCCGGCGAGGAAAAACTTTGCGCGAACGAAAAAACAGACAGACAACTCACACGGGACCTCTATTATCGAAAAAAAGAAGTATCGCACGGAAACAGGAACGTGATGCACCGCGGCGACGTTAACGTTGCGGCGCGAGCTCCACCGTAGAATTAGCATTATTTAAGAACGTACAAGAGTCCGAGAACAGCGCTGTGGTTACGGACCAATTTTGTCATGCTCAGAGCGCATGCGCAGCCACCCTGCCGCCGCCATGATGGAAGTCCTAACCCTCGCCGCCTTCACGCCCCACTTGGACCCGAAGCAACATCGAGGCAACATCGAGGCAACATAGAGGCGATGTTACCTGTGTTGCGTCGATATTGCCTCGATGTCGCCTCAATGTTGCCTCGATGCTGTCTCGATGCTGCCTCGATGTCGACTCAATGTTGCCTCCATGTTTTCTCGATGTCGTTTCAATGTTGCCTCAATGTTGTCTGGATGTTGTTCTGATTTGAGCGTTGCTGGTTCTACCGCGGGCACAAGCTTTCCACCCAATAAAGGGTTACATTCACAGACTACATTCAGAGACCTCTTCACCATCGCTACGAGGCGAACGTCGTAGTTATTAATGGGTCTCGGCAGTATATGGACGTTTCAGTCTACTACCGCTATGCGATACAGCGAGTCCTTCTCTCTGTGAATTTGTGCCAGTTGCATTTGCTTCGCGCCAGATCGAAAAAGTCGGTCCCGCTCGAGGCGAGGCATTTAAAGGGACGCTAAAGTGAAAAATGATTTCTACTGCATCAGTAAATTACCGTTCTACAACACCAAAAACACCACTCTTACAACGATAAGACGTTTGGTAAGCCAGAAAAAGCACAAGAACGAAATACGGTTGGCGACGCCTACATAAGTTCCCGCACTTGGTGGCTGTGACGTCTTGGATATTGATGGCACCTTCTGGGGCCTACTAAATATATAGAGCGGTATAGATTGGCTACATTGAGTTCTAAAGGAACCAAAGATTAAACATGGCAAGTTTCGGGAACCTTTATTCAGCCAACGCGGCCCAAATGCGAAAACATACTTCGGAATCCCTGACGTCACGCTGACGTACCGCCGCTGGGGTTTCGGCGCGAAATTCAAACACTGATACTTGGACCTTCATTTTCTCATCTAATAATCAAACTATCTTTTTTAAATGAATGTCTGCAGGGTTCTGAAACAATGTTTCATTAGTCTAAACTGATTTAATGTTTCGCTTTAGTGTCCCTTTAAAAATAAGAATTATTGGCTCTGTTTACCGCGGGTGAAGTTGAGCGGCAGTGCTAGGTCTTTGCCCTGGCATGTTCGCAGGACGAGCTTGTCGATGGCCAGCCGGGAGAGCGCCTCGAAGCCCAGGCAGGTTCCCCACATAGGAAAGTGCGTGCCGTTCTTGTTCGCCTGGCGCGCGGTGCAAGAGAGGCGAAGGCGACAAACCGTGGTCCGCGCCGCAGAGAATCAGAGCGAGAGAACAGTATCAATGCTTCCGATCGCGGAAAAAAAAAAATTGGAGGACGCTTAAGCTTCGCCTTCAAGAGTGGGACGCGACAGCGTTCCCGTCGACCCGCCAAGGGGTATAAGACAATGCGCTACGCACAGCAATCACTTACGATGCGCCCCGCATCGGACTTAGCGCCCACCTATCACGCGGTGAACGTCGAGCAACGCAGCGTTCGGCGCGACAACGAAACGTGCGCCTGAGCGAACGAAACGAACCAAAGAACTCGGTGTCTCGGAGGGAAAACGATCTACGCGAACGATCACGCCAAACGTCGTGATCGGCACGGGCAGAGAGATAGTAATCTAAACCGGAAGCACGGCGAAGCGTCGTCAGGGGAGAGGGAGTCCCGCGACGCGCCTGGCAGCGGTCCCAATGCGCGCGCGGCGCGCCTCCTGTCGGGGCAGCGCCGTACATTGAGAGGAGGGGGTCTTCTGTGTTTGCCGCAAGATGGCTCTGCGTGTGCGGAAAGCGCAAAAGAAATGCAGCGGAAACGCACTTCGCAACTCGTGTAATTGTGACTTCTGTACGTTACATGTTCATAATTACCGATATACACCGCAGTATAACTTTCCACGGCTGGTTTCGAAGGCAACACCGCATTCACTAGAGGCGCGTTTGCACCGCTTGGAAGCATCGAACTCGTGGCTGAGTGGTAGCGTCTCTGTCTCACACTCCGGAGACCTGGGTTCGATTCCCACCGGGCCAATCTTGGAAGTTGCTTTTCATTTATGAAGAGCCTGCCGTGATTTATCGCTCACGGTCAACGCCGCCGACGCCGACACCCGACGCCGACGACACCGGCTTTTCTGCGACACGAGCTCCTTAACGCTATCGCGTTAAAAACACAGACTGAATCGAAACAGCAGTGCAGGCGAACCAAATAAACCAATTATTGAGAGAAATGCCGCGCGAGCCGATTTCTCGTATTGTTGCGAAAATGTTACGCTAATTCGTTAAAAGCAAATCATGTTTTTCCCCCAGTGTTTCCATCGGCCAGAGATCGAAGTTTGACGACGACGCGTCTGAGTCAAGAAAATACATGGTGCATGAAAAACATCAAAATAATAAATAACAAACAGCTTAATCCACCTTCATGAATTCCAATTCACCTTATTCCACCTCAATCATCTTAATCTAACTTAGTCCTCCTTAATCCACGTTAATCCAACTTAACCGACCTTAATCCATGTTAGTCCAATCACTAATCAATCATTAATTAACTTTGCCAATCATTAATCACATCTTATACACGGCTGGACATGTTCTGGTTCGCTTCTGGCCTTCCCTGCGTCACGTGACATTTCCTGTACCTCACAACGGGATCTTGAAACATAGAGATTTAAGGCTTTCGCCTTTAAAGGTTAAACGCGAAGAGGAGTGCTGACCAAGAAATGCAACTAGTGCACTGACGTTTCGTCTTCTGTGAAAGAGCCTTGTTTATAACAAGGCAGACCCCCTAAAACGAGAAAAGGAATTATAGCGAATTGACCAAATTTTTGTAGCTAACAGGCTGCACGGTAATAAAAACGGGATTCAATTTTTTGAATTTCTCGCTCAATCTATATTTCTTAGGTTATTACCAACTTCTCTTTGCCTCTAGAAAAAAATCGGCGTATGTGTTCTATACACGAAAAGGGTGGCACAGTCCACTACCGAAATTCCTTGCGCTGTCTGGTTTGTACTGTAATACACAAAGTGTGCTTTGCTTTTTATCTTTAAAAATTCTTTTTTAGTAAATTTGCTGTAGCAGATAACACAAATGAACTCCCTGATTTAGGTTACCCAAAGAGGCAGAAATCTCTTACACGAGATATCGAACGCATATTTGACTAATTAGCTAAATTTCACTAGTTCCATTTCAGCTAAATTTCACTAGTTCCATTTCAAGCTAATTATTTCACGGCCGATACCGTCAATGTAGGAGTTGAAGCCGGTCAGTTCTCAAGGTATGTCTACTCGGAAGGGATATAGAGAACAGCAGCACAAGTTTTCTGTGAAAGAAGCACCGTGAAAGTATGAAATGCACCGTGCTTTGTTTTTTTTTTTACTCTTTTAATGAAAGAACAAGCTTTAGCTAGCGCGCTCCTATCTATGTATATACATGGACAGCGGAGCTTTCTTCCTGAGAAACCCGTAAGGTATATATATATATATATATATATATATATATATATATATATATATATATATATATATATATATATATATATATATATATATATACCTTACGGGTTACGGGATATATATATACGCCGCCCACGAAAGCAATTGAACGCGCATTAAGATTCACTCAGGCAGCGTGAATAACCTTTCTAGCGCGTATTGGTTGTTCCTGCCAGCTTTGAGAAGTAGCCCAACTTCTTTTACGTATACAACACTGCACCGACAACACTCGTTAGTGTAGGTTTATTCCTTCTAGTGCGATCAACAAACTTTCGTATCCTCGTTCTCGTAGTCTGTAAATAGCCTGCAACAGGTCCATACTCGTCTAAGAATGTCCATACTTAGTTCAAGCGAAGACGGGAAGACGGTTAGAAAGGGTATAAGACCACAAGTTCCCGTGTCAACAATTAGCCTAGAAAAAGACGCCTATGGAACGTATAAGACGAACGCTTACCGTCTAAAATAGTTTATTATATGGTTCACCTTCCCTTTTGCCTTCTTTTTTACTATTAATTTTCCTTGAGATAGTCGTCCTTGTCGCTATATACACGGTGTTTCAGCGAACAATTTCAAAATTTTTTAAAGCTTGCCTGTGGCAGATATTACAATTCTAGCTCATGAGCAGGTCTACTCGAAGCGGTGGACACTACTTGCACAAAAAATTGATATGAAAAATCGACTAATTAACAAAAAATCAACAATTAACTTTTTTAGCTGATTCTCTTATGGCCCATTATGATATTTACAAATTCTAGCAGTGGTCTTCGCAAGGCGGATCCATTTGGAACGAATTCCCAGGACGACACCAGTTTCAAGATATAAATTCCCGAACTTCGCAGAGAAATGCATTGGCGTTCCAGTTACTTGTGTGCTGCAGTGCTTGAAACGACGCTTTCCTAACAAATTAACTGGAACGCCAATGCATTTCTCCGCAAAGTTGGGAACTTTGTATCTCGAAACTGGTGTCATCTTGAAAATTCGTTCCAAGTGGATCCGCTTTGCGAACCCCGCGGCTCTAATTTGTAAATTGCAGTATGGGCCATAATGTAAATATATAAAAACTTAATTCATCATTTTTATTAATTAGTCGATTTTGGATCTCAATTTTTTTGTACAAGCATTGTCCGCCGCTTCCAGTAGACCTGCTCATGAACTAGAATTGTAATATCTGCCACAGGCAACGTGTAAAGACATTTGAAAGTGTTCGCTGAAACAGGCTGCATAATTCCCTATGTGAATGTTGAGCATTGGTAAATTACCCGCCGTGGTTGCTCAGTGGCTATGGTGTTGGGCTGCTGAGCACGAGGTCGCGGGATCGAATCCCGGCCAAGGCGGCCGCACTTCGATGGGGGCGAAATGCGAAAACACCCGTGTACATAGATTTAGGTGCACGTTAAAGAACCCCAGGTGGTCGAAATTTCCGGAGTCCTCCACTACGGCGTGCCCCATAATCAGAAAGTGGGTTTGGCGCGTTAAACCCCATAATTTAAAGCATTGTTAAATTTAGTTTTTTCCGTCACACGCGAGGAGATGGCCGGCCTGCTCGCGAACTTCGTTCGCTTCCCGACGACGAGCTATATTGGATACCTGAATGGCGAGATCAAACATTATCTTGGCGGCGTCCAAGTAGCCCGAGCTTTCCAGGTTAGCATCACCGCCCGGGAGGAGAACACTGCGACGGGGTCAACAGTGTTCAACAGGTCAATAGCGGTCAACACTGTCAACAACGTTCAGTACTGCATTTACTTCCAAAATAAACTTTTATTTTTCACTCTAATACGGATGCAGAAACATAAAGCTAAACTTACCATGCCTCCAAAACTATGGTACTAAGTTATATCCGGAAAACACACCACGTGCAATTTCCCTACACCGTTCGGGATGCTCCACTGCCTGGAGCCTTTGAAATGAAATATCTTGGTGCGTAGTTCTGCAAAACGCTAAGCCTCTCTTCCCACGTTAAATGTGCGAAGCAAGGTGCCCTTCACGCTCTTGGTATTGTTTGTCGTATATCGCATGACTTCCACGACCCTGTGGCCTTTCTGAATTTGTATTCTGCTGTGTGCCTTCCACAACTAAAGTGTTCCTGTGTGGTTTGGGGTGGAACCTGCAAATCCAATCCTGACCTCATTGAATTCGTCCAAAATAAACTAATACAGTGAAAGCTCGTTAATTCGAACTTCAATAATTCGAATTTATGGATAATTCGAACTGTACGATTTGGTCCGGCCAAGCTCCACAGAAGTCTATGTATAAAAAAGTCCGTTAATTCGAACGCGAGAAGGTTCCCTCACGGATAATTCGAACTACGCTCGCCTGGCACACGGCCAGAGAAACGCGCCTACTGCCTACATACAAGGCTGTATTGCCTCCGAAACGGAGAGAATGGCGAGACAAGGCAAAATCGGAAAAAAAATCTAACCAACGCGGGGTCAGCCAGAAGGCAGCGGCGGCTGCCGCCTCTCCGTTCTACGTAACCTCCGAGACTTCTTGCCCGTTGCGAATCTCGGAGGCTTTGCAAATCTTGTACAGCTGCTAATATTGTGCGGAGATGGCACTGCAAGCTCCAAAACACAGCGAATCAAGTACGTCGCAGCTGCGCTTGCAATCAAAAACCAACGAATCAGGGCTTTCGCCACCTTCACATGTTCAACGTCTTTGTCTCGGCAGTCTTCATCGGTTGTGCACTTCTGTTTTCAGCTTAGGAGGTATCGGCCGTCGCCAATACCTCCTAATCGGTGGTGTGGCACAGTCAGACCCAGAGCTTCGACTTGAAGATGGCGTGTGCCCGCAGCACACGCCATCACTTTCTAAAACGCCAAATTTCTGACATGCCCTATTGCTTCCAAATCGCAGTGTACTGTTGCCCTCCTTCACTTTCGTTAGTTCGAACTTTCGTTAATTCGAACTGAAGCGGCTTCCCCTTGCGGTTCGAATTAACGAGCTTTTACTGTATCTATTTTCAAGCACCGCTTTTGCCGTTCTGCTGACCACAGTCCAGCCCTCTCAAATATACATAAACTCACACCTCTAACATCAAGACTTATTAAGTCATGCCTTTTGTTCCCCATATAAGGTGTCCCACGGCATTATACATTGCCCAAAACTTCTTATATGCGTTTTATTTTCGTACTGCAAAAGTATACCAGGCAACATTCCACGTTTTCCGCCCGGCCTTGTTGCACTAGAGGCTGTCCCATAGCCCGACTCCAACGAACGTGTAATAAGTATTCTCCCTGCATTGACATATCTCAGAATTCATTTCCTGCGTTTTGTATAAATGTAGGTAATTATGTTGTATGACTAACTACCTTTTACGCCTGCCTCACCGTTTTCTGTTTTCCTATTTGTTTCTCCATCTCGCATTCTTTTGTCTACCACATGCGTCTTCTTTGTTAGTTCTTTGTGAACCATTAATTATGCTCCGCAGCTGTTCTCGGGCACTATAATAAACATTTGATTTATTATTATTATTATTATTATTATTATTATTATTATTATTATTATTATTATTATTATTATTATTATTATTATTATTATTATTTAGACCTCATGGTTGTTCCTGGGTACGGCGATTGATTGATTGATTGATTGATTGATTGATTGATTGATTGATTGATTGATTGATTGATTGATTGATTGATTGATTGATTGATTGATTGATCTGCTCGCATGCATGAAGCGCAAAAGTAGCCTTCTCTAGGCTTCAGATAGCGTCGCCTACTATGTGTGAAACGGTGTATAAACGAGGATAAAAAAACGGCACGTCAACCAAGGCTGACGCGAAAGACAGAACTGCGACGTACACGGTATGCGTATTTATGCGCACTGAAATTGGCCACACAAGATGATACAATGTTGCACGATTACATAATATCTCTGCCTGCCTTATTTTCCTCGTTTTATTGTCGGACCTTACATTTTATTCCAGATCCTCTATTTATTTTATTCGTGTAGAATTTTTTTCATTCGCATTCTTATTCTTTTAATCGCATGTATGTCAACGTCGTCATTTTGTCCCGTCAACTTTGGTCGACAAGCCTTTCTTGTTTGTTTGTATCTTTTTGACCAAGATGCCAGGTGAGACGATCCCGGAGATTGTCCGGTCAATGGTGAAATCTGGTAAATTCTCGACTATACTGGCGCTAATTATGCCCGCGCCCGTTAATGCTCACCGGCTCCGCAACTAATTGTCGCTTCCTGACTCGTTGAGACCTACATTTTTCGATACCGGTTGCGACTCGCTACGACATTCCAAAAAATCACGAAATTGCCCCCCCCACCCCTTCTCTACTGTTAATAGCTTGCGTAGATAGGTGCAGGTCCCAGATGCGCCTAACCCGTATGAAATCAGCAAGGGATGACCTCGTCTTCAAGATTCTGGCAGAACCACGCTAACGTTGGTTGTCCAAGTTATGCGAGGGCCATTGGCACGCCGCATTTATTCAACATTTATTCAACACTTATTCGACACTCATTCGACTTCCGTGACAAACCCGTCGAGCGGAGCTTGGGGGCGCATCCGCTTGGTTTCGTCGCTTTTGCAGCTAAAACGGATTGCGCGCGCCTCCGGAGACCCTTATATCTCTCCACGCGACGCGAGCCCCGCGTGCGCGTCGATATCGAGACAGCACGGCGACGGCGACGGCGACGCGCCACGGCTCTACTGTCGCGTGCAATTCCGCGCCCCTCCCGAATGGATGGTGCAGAGAATGATGGTGCAGAGTGCTGAGAACCACGTGCTGCACAGGCCTCCGTGCGATTCCGGGCGTAGGGGCCAGATTTTCTCAAATGTTTCTTTTTTTACGCAGTCACCACACCGAGGTCACATAAAGACACCAAAGCGGGATAGCCGAAGTGATATAGTCGGTGGCAACCTAAAAAATTCAGCACAAGCTCCACACCCAAAAAATTGACAGTCCCTTAAATATCGTTAGTGATTTGAATGCGAAAGCATTAGGACTTGTCTAAGTTATCACCTTAAAATAAAACTCTGTATTAATCTACCTTTATCCACTTTAATTCATTTTAATCTGCCCTAATCTAACTTTGGGAGTGGGCCAGGTCCGACCCAGTGGCTGTTCACCGTGGGGATTTCTCAGTGCGAGCCACAGCATGTCATCCCCAGCGCCGGTAACGTGACGTCATCACTCGGTCACGTGGGTTTTGGTAACCTTGGATGATAACAACGGACGCCGGATTTTCCGCTTCGTGCGGCATATATATATATATATATATATATATATATATATATATATATATATATATATATATAATAATCTCGTATTAAAACGCTGTGCGCCTACCGCTCACCTCTGAAAAGGAAGCGAGTAAGCCAGAGTCCACTCACAGCTTGACTTTGATCCGCTGGTGCAAATGCTATAGGCTGATTTGAAGACTAGAGCTCGTTGTATCACGATAAAAAACGTTACATTTGGCAGAATACTGATCTGACTACGGGCTAAGATTTGACATGTCGAACTTTTGGGCACGTAGCGATGTGGTAAAGCAACCTAAAGTTTCAAACTTTAAGCAAGACGTTCAGGTTTCAGCCCGAGACGAGTGACACAAAGACAGATCTGTACGGAGGAAACAACCGTTTTAAACACGCAAGACCACTTGACGTCACTGAAAGAAACGAACCTATTTGGCTGGCGCACTGAACTGAATGGTTCTTGATGTTCAGAAACAGTTTATTCCAACAAAACAGCATACGAACACATGCAATAGGTATGATGGCACCCAAAAAAGAACAGCCTACAATGAGTTAAGAAAGCATTTGAACTAACCAGTTGATAATCTAAGCTGTCGAGAGAGAAAGAGTGATTACAGAGAGGAGTAGTCTGTGAATGGAAGCTTATTTACTTTTGTACAAAAGTAAAGATTTTGCCACATTTCTGGAATTCTCACACATGGCTGAGACTTTACGACTGCATCTTGAAGCCGTCGCCTGTTTCTTCCAGGATAGTGAGTTCAATCAGGTGGCAGCCTTACACCGCAGAATGTTTAATGAGATATAATTACAAGCGGACGTCACACGCTTCGTATTAACCCATCTGACGAAAATAAAAAGCACTGTCAGTTTCGCCCAAAGGCGAAGCATTGCAAGCGATAGCAAGGCTTAGCGTTACGCTGAAAGCTTCTCAGAACGCTAGCCTGGGGAGAAGCGTCACAGCGCCGCTATAGGTGAGGAACCTCGACGGCGCACGAGATGAGAGTGAAGGAAAACTCGTTATAGTCAGCGTTACAGTCAGCGTCAGGCACGTACCCAGGGTGGGCCCGGGCCCGGGGGGGCCCGGGCCCCCCCCGAAATCATGTGGCATACCCCCCCCCCCTCCCCACCCACGCCACCACTCATCGCACATTCCTAAAGCGCCGCCAGATCAATGTTGAGACTTCGCAGCTGTTCATCGGTCAGCATTATGCTGCCTTTTTCACTCCTTTTAGATGGCGGTAGTTATCGGCATCTCTTGTAACGTGGACAGTTTTCTCGTAGATTCCGCACCCGCGCGATTAACTCGAGATGCGTTCAGTTGTCACCATCTATTCAACCGTCACGTGCATAGCTGTTGCTTTTGTTAGTTTAACCTTCGTTGTTTAGGCTGATCCTGGGACCATGAGAGGGATGCGGCTGTTACTCAGCTGGTCTGTACTCTCATGGAACGAGTTGCGGCCGGAGAAAACGTCAACTGCACTTAACTTATCCCTTTGCTTCATTGTTTCCTTGAGTTACGGCTCGCCCCGACGCTGGCAGATGCCCGGAACCATATACACGTGATATGGTTTAGATAAGGTGGGAAATAAAATAATGTGAAAGAGCGTCCATCATGAAACCCTGCAATAACCCTTAAACCCATAAGCAAGATGACTGTCGCCCATTACCTCGTCTGTTTTTCCCTAACTGTATAGCACTTTTCGTGCAAAATGGGCAACTGGAAACAAAAATCGCAAGGAGCTGAGAAATTAAGCGATCTACTAAGGGAGAGCCAAGGCAACAACCAAACTGCAAGCAAAAGCGAATAATAAAAAAGTTAACCGTTGTTTATGAGAATATTTATGGGTCAACATCTTTTTATTTAAAAAGGAAGTAGAGAAAAGGCCGCCTGAAGTGGAGAACGATTACTTGTTTTGAATGACGCTTATACAGTTATCGGTCGAACCGCCTCACGTAGCCACTTCTCTGCTGTGCTTATGTGGGTGTTTTTCTAACCTTTCGCAGTGAGCGCGCAGTACATCTAGAATCGCAGAGTCCTGCGCTCTACGCGGTTGTGTGGGACTGGCGGTCGCACAGCGTTACGCAATTCGCGGTACTGTCAAAACTGATCAACAAGGCGAAAATAACTGATATTCGAAACTATAACATGAGAAAGACTGAAGAAGCCGTAAAAAATGAACGCAGCCTGAAATCGGTAAAAAAGAAACCTGGAATAGGACAAACCATGATGTATGCACTAAAATATAAGACGGATAATATCATCAGCAATCTCGAATATATAGTAAATGCAGCGGAAAAATTCTAAGCTGACCTGTATACAGTACTCAGAGGAGTCACGATAGTTCACTTAGAAACAGTAATGAACAGGATACAGAAACTCTCCTATAACTAGCGATGAGGTCAGAAGGGCCCTGCAAGACATGAAACGATGAAGGGCGGCAGGATAAGGTGGAATAACAGTCGATTTAATCAAAGATGGAGGAAACATCATGCTTGGAAAACTGGCGGCTCTTTATACGAAGTGTCTATCGACTGCAAGGGTCCCAGAAAACTGGAAGAATGCAGATATTATACTAATCCACAAAAAAAGGAGACGTTAAAGAATTGAACAATTATGGGACCATTACCTTCCTCCCAGTTTTATATAAAATATTTACCAAAATAATCTCCAATAGAATAAGGTTAACACTGGATTTTGTCAACCAAGGGAACAGGCTGGCTTCAGGAAGAGATACTTTACAATGGATCACATCCATGTCATCAACCACGTTATTGCGAAATCCACAGAGTACAATAAGCCTCTCTATGTGGCTTATATAGATTACGAAAAGGCATTTGAGTCAGTAGAGATACCAGCAATCGTATAGGCACTACGTAATCAAAGAGTACAGAACGCTTACGTAAAAAGCTTGGAAAAAATTGCTACATGCGTGTGGTATTTGTGTGTTCGAACGCGGCGCGTATGCGCCATCACTCCAGAAAAGTGAAGGAAGAACGACTGGGCTCGCGCTGTGAATCTAACCGGTCAGCGCTGCAACCGCTGTTGTAAATATAATCTGTAAATAGTTTCTCGTCTTACTGACTCGTCTTTCGCGTTAGAATATCTACGAGGTTCTACAGCTACCTTAATTCTACAGAAGAAAAGCAGGGAGATGCCTATAAAGAAAGGAGTCAGACAAGGAGACACAATTTCTCCAAAGCTATTTTCTGCGTGCTTAGAAGAATTCAAGCTATTAAACTGGGAAGACTTAGGAGTAAAGGCGGCAAATATCTGAGGAACCTTCGGATTGCCGATGACATTGTTCTATTCAACAACAATGCAGACTAGTTACAACAAATGATTGGAGACCTTAACAGAGAGAGTGTAAGAGTGGGGTTGAATATCATTATGCAGAAGGTGAAGATAATGATAAATAGCCGGGCAAAGGAACAAGAGATCAGGATGGCCAGTTGGCCATTAGGGACTGTGAAGGAGTACGTTTACCTAGGTCAATTAATCAGAGGGAACCCTGATCATGAGAAGGAAATTCACAGAAGAATAAAAATAGGTTGGATCGCATACGGCAGACATTTCCAGCTCCTGACTGGAAGCTTACCATTATTATTGAAAAGTAAGGTGTGCAATCAGTGCATTTTGCCAGTGCAATATGTCCAGTGCCAATGCATTTGCCAGTGCATTTCCCAGTGCATTTTGCCAGTGCATATGGGGCAGAGACTTGAGAGCAAGTTAAGCACCACACAAAGAGCGATCGAACGAAGATTGCTAGGCATAACGTTAAGAGAGAAAGAGAGTAGTTTGGATCAGAGAGCAAACGGGTATAGATGATATTCTAATTGACGTCAAGAGGAAAAATGTAGCTGGGCAAATCATGATGTGCGCCGGTTAGATAACCGTTCGACCATTAGGGTTACCGAATGGGTACCAAGAGAAGGGAAACGCAATCGAGGACGACAAAACACTAGGTGGAGCGATGAAATTATGAAATTCGCGGGCGCTAGTTGGAATCGGTTGGCGCAGGACAGGGGTAATTGGAGATCGCAGGGAGAGGCCTTCGTCCTGCAGTGGACATAAAACAGGCTGATGATGATGATGATGATGATGATGATGATGATGATGATGGAGGTGGTGGGCCCCCCCCCGAAAAAAAATCCTTGGTACATGCCTGATCAGCGTTATAGTGAATGTCCAAAGAAAGTTTTGCGCAAATTTAGCTTAACACTCCCAACTATACGTGTTATGCACGCGG
This sequence comes from Dermacentor albipictus, assembly GCF_038994185.2. Classification (NCBI taxonomy): domain Eukaryota; kingdom Metazoa; phylum Arthropoda; class Arachnida; order Ixodida; family Ixodidae; genus Dermacentor; species Dermacentor albipictus. The sequence continues at coordinate 98,847,142 of NC_091828.1, read as the reverse complement.
AATGTTAAAACAGTCTCCACGGACAGCTTGCGGCCTGTGTACATTTCCAACGAGACAGAATGTCCATTAGTGGACATTCCAAGTCGTCGGACATTGAGGCTCGTTGAGAAACGTCATCTTAGTTGGACATTCCGTCTCGTTGGACATTTGTCTTGCCGGAATCCAGCAACATTGTGCTCCCCCTGCCACCGAGCGGTGAGTATCGCGTCTATATATATATATATATATATATATATATATATATATATATATATATATATATATATATATATATATGTGTGTGTGTGTGTGTGTGTGTGTGTGTGTGTGTGTGTATACATACTGCCCCCCCAGGAGAGAACGTGTAACCTGAGAATTGAATTGAATTATTGAATTATGGGGTTTTACGTGCCAAAACCACTTTCTGATTATGAGGCACGCCGTAGTGGAGGACTCCGGAAATTTCGACCACCTGGGGTTCTTTAACGTGCACCTAAATCTAAGTACACGGGTGTTTTCGCATTTCGCCCCCATCGAAATGCGGCCGCCGTGGCCGGGATTCGATCCCGCGACCTCGTGCTCAGCAGCCTAACACCATAGCCACTGAGCAACCACGGCGGGTGTGTAACCTGAGAAAAAAAAAAGGCTATGCGTTCTTTCACACTTCTCTGAACAAGTTGTAGAAAAAAAAGGAAGGCTGTGCGTTCCTTCACACCTCCTTGAACAAGTTGTAGTGGCTGTACCATGGAGTTTCCTACAACAATTCCTAGGGGGAATTCTGGCACTGCTAAAGTTTAGCTGCCATGGAAAGGATGGGCAGTACGTGGATTTGTCTAGTTTTCGTATGCAGCAGGCGGTGGGGGCGGCGGCCCCGTTTATTATATCCTCAGGTTCTCTTCTGGAGGTGTAACCTGAGAGCGGAGACCTCCAGAAGAGAACCTGAGGATATAATAAACGGGGCCGCCGCCCCCACCGCCTGCTGCATACGAAAACTAGACAAATCCACGTACTGCCCATCCTTTCCATGGCAGCTAAACTTTAGCAGTGCCAGAATTCCCCCTAGGAATTGTTGTAGGAAACTCCATGGTACAGCCACTACAACTTGTTCAAAGAGGTGTGAAGGAACGCACAGCCTTCCTTTTTTTTTCTACAACTTGTTCAGAGAAGTGTGAAAGAACGCATAGCCTTTTTTTTTTTTAATACGAGGTCTCTTTAGCTGACTTCAATCAGAAGACGAAGTGATTCTCGTAGAGACCACTATTCCTTCGCGCTGCAGTATTTTCGGCTTTTTCCCGTGTTTTACTGGGAGACGCCGCTCTCATTGCCACGGCAATGGACGTGGAGTCGGCAGAATGCCGACGCGACGTGACTGCTTCGTCAGGTACCGGCCCGAGGAAGAGAAATTGCCCACCGAGTCAAGCTGACAGCGAGGACACTGCGCTGTACTCCTACTCAAGCGATGACGCCTCAGATGACGAAGGCTTCGAAAGAGTGGTACACCGGAAGGCCAAGAGAAGAAACATCAGCGGACGGTCTTCGTCAAGTAAGTCTACCGTCATTCCACAGCGCAGGCCATCGGCGCACACAATTCTTTTTGTGCCGGACGCACCCACCGACAACCTCAACCGCCTTAATCGACAAGCGATTTCCGTTTCTCTGGAGGCTCTTGTCCCAGGAGAAATCAAAGATATCAGAATTAATACTCGAAAGAACATCCTGGCTATTGACGTCCACAACCGAAGCGCAATCAATGCTTTGATGGTAGTCAAGCTCCTGGGCAACATTAATGTCCACTACCTCATTCCGCAAGACAACGAAACAACGGCCGGTGTTGTTTATGACATTGACACATCCATTAACGACAGCGACCTGCCAATTTTAATCAAACCTGCGACAGATGGTGTTGCCTTACTACAAGCTCGGCGCCTTGGCAAGTCGACCTGTGTAAGGCTCGTGTTTAAAGGTGACTGCCTACCATCACATGTAAAGGTCGGCCACTTTCGTCATGTGGTACGACCTTTCGTACCAAAACCACTTCAGTGCAGAAGGTGTCAAAGAATTGGACATGTGAGTGCTGTCTGCCGAAATACAACGATATGCCCACGATGTTCCGAACATCACGACACCGACACTTGCCGTGCAACAGAGCTCAAGTGCCCAAATTGTCAAGGATCGCACGCTGCGTCCTCAAAAGACTGCCCACGCCTAAAGAAAGAGCAGAAAATCTTGAGAAAAATGGCCAGAGACGGATCGTCACACAGAGATGCTTCTGAAGCGATAAGGCGACATCGCTCCCGGAAACGAAAGTCCATGAAACCCTCTTCCGGTTCAAGGGAAATGTCTCGTCCGGCAACGCCACCTGCTGTTCCATCTGTCTCGAGTAAGAGCACGAATGTCAACGAAAGAAGTGGCCATGCTTCATCAAGTGATGCGTGGCCGGCACTGCCGAGAGCATGCCACGCGCCAGAGCCACAGCTGACTCGCCATTTACAGTCAAATGTCACTACAGTTGACCAAATGCAAGACAAGGACTCACAAGTGATTGCCATGCTCAAATCGCTCACGAATTTCATGCGTCTGCTACTGACGAACATGGACACTCCAGCTGCTCGTAGCGCACTGCAAGTATTGGACGCGCTGACTCCAGTACTTGAAAGCATCGCATAGAACCATGGCCCGCCCCTCGCTGCCCTTCCACAAGGAAGTCAAGAAAGCATCTTTACTGCAGTGGAATGCCCGTGGTCTCAAATCAAGAATTTCAGATTTTAGACATTTTGTCTTCGAAAACCGTTTTCCCATCCTTGTAATTTGCGAACCGAATGTGCAGAATGTTATACGTATTTCTGGCTATGAGGCATTCATGTCCTCTACCTGTGGTGATGTAAGCAAGGTAATTGTATATATTAGAAGTGATCTGACTTACGTGTTGCACCCAGTTCCGCCTCACGACGACAACCAGTACGTTTGTTTAATCGTGAAATCGAATAAGCTTACGTTCACACTCGTTGCTGTGTACATTGCTCCTTCAAGTGGCTTCGACTCTAAACGACTACACGACGTGCTATCAGCGACACCCGGCCCTACGATTCTCACAGGAGATTTTAATGCTCACCATCCGCTTTGGGGGAGCCTGAAGATGGACTCCAGGGGAAGGCGAATAGCATCCTTTGCCACACAGCACGACCTTTACTGCCTCAACGATGGTAGTCCGACATATTTACGCGGGCCTACCTACAGCAGCTGCCTAGACTTGACCCTGGTTTCTCGGCTTCTTGAAAGAAACGTGCAATGGTTTACAGACATTGAAACACATGGAAGCGACCATATTCCGACGTACCTGAAGATCAAGGGACTATCGAAATACTCCTCCATGACGCTCCGGCGAATTGACTGGTCGGCGTTTCGGTCGCACATGGAGGGAGTATGTCAGCAAGGGAACCCTTTAAGTCCGGAACACGAAATTCAAAAAGCCATGCAAGAGGCTACGCGTAGTTTCCAGCCTTTCCCGAAATATGCAGAATTTGAAGCAGAACTGCAGCGACTACGAGCAATTCGCCGGCGGGCTGAACGAAGATACAGGAGAACTAAATCCATCCATGATCTCCGAGAGGCAAGGCGGATGCAAAAGAAGATTCAACGTCGCATCGATGCACTACAATCTCAAAGATGGAAACGTTTCTGTGAGTCCTTGGATCCACGTCAGCGATTATCTCAAATATGGAGAACCGTGCGTGGGCTTCGCGTATCACCACAACAGCGTGTCCCTTTCAAAGCCCTCGCTTTGCACCAAGGTCGCAGCGAAATTGACATTGCTGAAGAATTTTGCTCAAGACTTTCCAGCTTGCAGTTCCAACGCGCAATTACACCATGTGCTACTCCTGTGCCACGGGATTCCCGCATGGATGTAATTTTTTCGCTGGAGGAGCTTGAAGCGGCACTGGCGACTTGCAGGCGCTCTTCGTCACCTGGCCCGGACGGGGTTACCTATGCGGCGCTCGCCAATCTTGGGCAGACAGCACGACTCATGCTACTAAACCATTACAACGAGTCTTGGCGCAACGGTTTCGTTCCACGTGACTGGAAATGCAGCCGCTTGGTTCCACTTCTCAAACCTGGCAAATCACCGTTAAACTTGTCATCGTACCGCCCCATCGCTCTGGCCAGCTGCATAGGGAAAATAATGGAACGAATGATTTTGACTCGCCTGGAATGGTACCTGGAAAGTTACAACGTGTACCCAGATGCTATGGCTGGCTTCCGGCGTGGGCGCTCATCCATAGATAATGTCATCGATTTGGTTACATTCGTTCAGCATCAAAAACGCCGGAAACGGCTTACTGCTGCATTATTCCTAGACATAAAAGGCGCCTATGATAATATAGCACATTATGCCATTATAAATGCTCTTACTGAAGCCGGAATCGGTGGCCGCACTTTTCAGTGGCTGTGCAGTTATCTGACCGACAGGCATTTCTTCGTGATGACCGAGGATGGCGCCACGACTCAACACCAAACGTGCCGTGGAGTACCACAAGGCGGAGTGTTAAGCCCGACGCTTTTCAACCTAGTGCTTGTTGGCCTAGTCCGATCCTTGCCCAACACAGTTCAGGTATCAATATATGCCGACGATATCTGCATTTGGGCGTCTGCCGTAACACGGCTGCAGGTACGAGCACGGCTGCAAAAGGCAGCGACGATAACATCTCTGTACTTGCGAAAACAGAACTTAGAGCTGTCTTCAGAGAAATGCTGCATTGTTACATTCACTCGGAAGGAAATGAAGCGTTACAGTGTAAAGGTCAATGGGCAAGCAGTAGCAAATGCACGAAAACACCGCTTTTTAGGGGTAATTATTGACCGAGACCTATCATGGAGCCCGCATGTTTCATACCTGAAGAAGAGATTATTGACAATAATACATCTCCTCAAATTTCTCGGCGGAAAGTCATGGGGCACTTCGGTGCGGTCAATGCTGCAGCTGTATAACGCCTTGTTCCTCGGCTTCGCAAGATACAGCCTCCCTGTGATTGGCAACACCTGCAAAACAAACCTGCGTGTACTCCAGGGACTACAAGCTCAGGCCCTAAGGACGTGTCTCGGTCTTCCGAGGTGTGCGTCTACAGCGGCAACGATCGTCATAGCTCGAGATCACCCAATATCAACGTACTTGGCAACCGACGCTCTCAGGGCGCATATTCGGCACGTTGCCCGATTACCTTCTCACCATCTTACCGCTCTACCCACAGAAAGGCCACACACAACTTTCAGTCGTTTAATTGAGGCCAATCGCCCCTCATTGCCATCGAACTACATGCCTGCAGCAAGACCATCCTTACCTTTATGGTGCCTGCACAGACCTGACATACGCCTCACCATCCCAGGAATCATGAAGAAAGCCAACATGTCCTCGTTTGCCCTTAAGCAGGCCACGTTAGAACATTTACATGAGGTGCACAGTGGCCGCGTACACGTTTACATCGACGGTTCAGTTACATCTGCAAGCGCAGCTGCCGCTGTGCTGATACCAAGAAGATCCGTCAAGATACAGCTAAAGACGTCACATGTGTCATCAACGACAGCTGCTGAACTCGTAGCCCTGCGTGCGGCTCTTCATTTTATTAAGGAGGAACCATCCCAGGCATGGTCAATCTTCTGTGATTCCAAGGCAGCCCTACAGAGTGTACTCTCAGCACTGCGCCATGGATCACATGAGCAGCTCACCGCAGAGATCAGAGAAGTCCACCATCGACTAGTTAACGAAGGACACAATATAATATATCAGTGGTTGCCTAGTCACTGTGGCATACATGGCAATGATCGAGCAGACGCAGCTGCCCGATCTGCCCATGACGGCGTCAACTGCGTTGCCATTCCTCTTTCGAGAGCCGACGCAGCGAAAAAACTTGCCACACTTGCGCGTGACCTGACATTAGCCCAGTGGAATTCATCCGATTTCACAAGTGCACGCCTCCATACTCTGGACCCTAATTTACGGCTCCATATTCCGTCCGAGCTACCACGACGTGACTGCACCCTTCTTATCCGTGTATGGCTTGGAGTAGCATTTTCAAATGCATACTCTTTCCTTATCGGAATGGCCAACAGCCCACTGTGTGACTTCTGCGGGTGCAACGAAACGATCGAGCATCTTCTTTGTCAGTGCTCTCGTTTTAACCTACAAAGAACTGTCCTCTCAGCCACCTTAGACAAACTGGACAAGCGCCCAATGACAGAAGACAAGATCCTTGGAACCTGGCCTACGCGAACATCAGCGCGATCCGCTATGAAGGCGCTGCTGCGATACTTGAAAGACACGGGCCGTTCTGACAAATTGTGACAGTACACTGCGTGGCGCAGGACTGTACGGTGACACTGCGTAAGACTAGGAATGCCTTTGCGGGTTGCGTGACAGTGCCCACAGAAATAGTTCGTGTGTACGTGCGTGTGTGTGCTTAGGTTTTTTTTCCTTTTTTTATCCTTCTTTCTTTCTCACCTATTGCATCCCCTTTCCCTTCCCCCAGAACAGGGTAGCCAACCGGAGATAATCTCTGGTTAACCTCCCTGTCTTTCCTTTGCCTTTCTCTCTCTCTCTCTCTCTTCAATCAGGATTAGAATGCATATGAATGTATAACCACTTCCAGAAAAAAAAACTGCCCTTTCCATTCTCCATAGCATCACAGCGAGTCGCAAAAGCTATCAAGATGCAGGTCTCAACGAGACAAGACGCGATAATCAGTCGCTGAGTAAGTAAAATCATGGTACGGGCGTAACTAGCGCAAATACATTCAAGCTTCAACTACATTGCCTTTTACCCCTGTAAAGGATGCACCGCCGCAGACATATACTGATTGAGGCAAAGCCACCGTACGGCACACTTTAGGGAAGCGGAGGGAGTTCGCTTGGACTAAGCAGGACACGTGCGAGGCAGCGGTGCCTGGAAGGCGGCTTCGCCGGTGCTCACAACAAGTCGAGAGCTAGCCGCAGATCAGGCAAAATTATTGGTACGCGCGTAGTAAGCACCAATATAAACACAATAAAACACATTGCACTATAGATTTCACTATATTCGGGATCGGCACACCTGGCCTCTTCGTTAAAGAAAGGAGGAGGGCCGACCAAGAGTCGACGCTAGAGAATGCGAGGTCGACGTAATCGGACACGAAATACGATAGGAATAAGATACGAAATCAGTGAATGACGAACATGAAAACAGAGACAGACTTAATGGAGAGATACGGTCAGCATTTTTTCAACGAATCACTTTAACCTTCACGTACGTCAACTTTGTCATCTTAAGCGTCGGCACTAGGTTCGCCCTTTCTTTTTTTTTCTTGATGGATATGGTTAAAGCAATTATCAACCACAGTTAACCTACGAACGCCGCCAAGAAAGAGCACGCTAAACTATAACAGCAGTAACTAAGACCATAGTTAATCGGTCGAAACGGCACGTACACTTACCCGTTGATGGAGTTGAATAGTTTCTTGTAGTACTCTTTTGTTTGGTTGACACTGCAAGAGAGTTGTCCCAGCATGCAAAGAAATGCGAAGAACTTTAAAGTGTAACTTAATGTGCAAGCGAAACACATGATCACACACGATTACAGCAACATATGATTGCAAACATATGATAACCGCAATTCCTTGTGTTAACTACACTTCCTGTATTGTAAGGTAACATGTGAAGCTTGTGTAGATGAAAGAATAACCTCTTTCACAAGCGCAACGTGCTGCTCATTTATACAAATTAAGTTCTCCATCCGCATTTGTGGCTATGCATATTTTTCGGAGTTCTCTGTTTCTTGCTGCCTTCTAAATTGTTACCATAGACGTGCACTTGTAAATAACCTTTGAGTTATGGATGTTAATATTAAAGCGAATTGCAGCCGGTGAGCTCGAAAGGTGTATGCCCTTGGAACAAATATCCAGGACGACGCTGGTTTCGAAATATCAATTTCTTCAAAGTGTGCGACGAAATACATGGGCGTTCCAGTTACTTTCTCGCTGCAATGCTTCAAATGACAGATTGTTAAAAAAAAGAAAAGTAAGTGGAACAATAGTGCATTTCCAACGCGCGTTTGACGGCGCGTATCTGAATACCGAAGCCATCTATACATTTTTTTCCAAGCACATGTGCCTCCCACTCTCGCCGTCTACTACATTGCAACATGTGCCGTAATGTAAATTATTATTATTGATTAATTGGACGGCTATTCATTTCCATTTCCCGTGCCAGTAATGTCCGACGCTTCGATGGTACCTTTACGTCATTATACAATTACGCTATCGGCCACAGGTGTTTCTTCTTTTAATTCCGTGTGATCTAAAATTTTAAGAAAACCCGTACATTCTAAACGCATGAAGGCGGTAAGTCACGGCACACATCCATAACTGCTGCGAATTGTTGCATTCATAACGGAAATACCTTGCCGAAGACGGATCACTTTCCTAAGTCACAAAGCCAATCGTTGAAGCCGGAAGGATCGACGAAGTTATGGCTTAGACAAATACACGCGTTAACCAACCGTAACCAGGCTGGCTCGACCAGCATCCTTGTAGCTCGAGTAAACAATGTACAGCGCCAGAGTTCTGTCCAGTATTTTTTTTTTTTGTAGGAAGCTCTACGCTTTGCACAAGGCATTGCCGACGCAGAAATGCAAAAAAAAAAGAAAGACTCGAAAGCTTACAAAATTGGCACCGCCCGACCTCCGGAAGCCTCGATGAACTTGACGTAAGACGCGGCGATGTAGGTGTTCGTCCTGTTTGGATTGAACGTGCGGCTGCTGAGATGCTGCGACACGATGCCTGCACGGTTAAATAACTCGTATAAGGCAATTCAGTCGGCGACAGGGACTCGAGTGGAGGGTACAGGTAACGGCGCAAACCGTCGAAACACACCGCAAAGCGCATATATCCACCGCGTTCCGCATAGCGTTGAACTAATAAGCTTTCTTTTTCTAGGAACGACAACAAGGGTGCGATCTTGTACGCGTTCCAAACTCGAACGGAGGCGGTCCGTTCTTTCCGTCGCGAAATTGGCGGTCCGTTCCGTTGCGTTTGTCCGATAGCAGACAACACGGAATGATTGACAGCAGATATCACTTCACAATTGACGTCATGGCGTTCTTCACCGTTCAAACTGACCAACCATGTGCGGCTCGGTAGAACGGACCGCCTCCGTTCTATTTTAGAACGCGTACAAGATCGCACCCCAATTGACCTGCTCTCTGTCCAGGTGTGCGAACTAGGATAACATGCAAGCACCAGCAGACAATGGGAAAAGGTCAGACGCGAATGCCGCGATGAGTTATAACTCGAACGGTTATGGAGTATCGTGGTTGGCGCTGCCTCTGTCGACTTACTTGGTAAAGAGACGCGCTTTCTTTATTTTATTTATTATTTTTTTGAAAGCGCGGCGTCACAGTTTGACTAGGACCGGCGCGGTTGCGTGCGCTGCGCAAATTTACGAATTTCCCAGAGAAAAAGATTAAAACTTTTGAAGTTAATGCATCGTGGCGACTACGTCCCTGTTTTCTCCTTGTGTGCTAGCGCTAGAATGTTACCCAAAGACAACAACCACTGCCATTACCATCCGCGTGTTCTAATGCTTTCATAGTTATTTATATATAATTTTTTATTTTTTTATTTTTTTGCTTTTTCTTGTGCGGAATACCTTCTTTTTCTTTATCTGCCTTATCTATACCCCTGCCATTCTTTCGGATAGTCGACGTGGCTAGTTGGACACTAGAGGCGACAAAATCTTTCAGACGATAATCTCACTAATTACCTGAAGTGTGCTAATTATGCGTCTCATTGCTCACTTCAGGCCGCGTTTTGTGATTGCGAAATTGAAGCCAATGAGCAATGAAGTCGTATCTGCTTAGCGGGAAAACTAGCACCCGTTTCGAAATATCCTTCTGGAAGGTGTGCTAAAGCAATGTCTCGGCATCCGCTCAATAGCGCCTCCAACTGCAAGAGGCACGTTTTTTTTTTTTTTTGGAGGGGGGGCGGGGGGGTCTTCTAACCAGAACGCCAACATGTTGCACAGCACACGATGGGGGTCGCACGTCTCGGAAGTGGCACTTTAGTATTTGGGTTTCTGCTAGAAAAAAACTGGATGCATCATCTCTGCTCTGTCTTCAGTTTCGTAGTTACAAGTTGGAATTTTTTTAAAATTAATTAGCGCATAAGCGTTCTGCATAAGCAAGAACACCTGATATATATACGGCCCTTCTCTGTTAACTAATTTGCACCCTTAAAATGCAAATGGGTGTAAATCAATCTACACTCTACACTCTTAGAAAAATTTACACCCTTTGGGGCTTATCTTGTCCCACAACGATAATAGTCATCTGTCTTGCCCGCGTTTCCTTTCTTTAACGCTGCGAGCCCGGTACTTTCCAGTCACGAGCGGCATGCACCTTATCAGTGTGACGCAGCATTCTCGACAGGAAAGTAGCGAGTGCCGAGTTTTCAAGAAAGGAAACGCAAGCAGGGCAGATGACGATTATTGTTATGGGACAAATTTACACCCCAAAGGGTGCACCCGTTTTAAGAGTGTGTAAAAAAGTTTACACCCTTTGGGGTGTATATTTGTCCCATAACAATAATCGTCATCTGCCCTGCTTGCGTTTCCTTTCTTGAAAACTCGGCACTCGCTACTTTCCTGTCGAGAATGCTGCGTCACACTGATACGGTGCATGCCGTTCGTGACTGGAAAGTACCGGGCTCGCAGCGTTAAAGAAAGGAAACGCCAGCAAGGCGGATGACGATTATTGTTGTGGGACAAGATAAGCCCCAAAGGGTGTAAATTTTTCTAAGAGTGAAGAGTGTAAAAGGTTTACTCCCTTTTAGGTGTATATTTGCCACACAACGATAATCGTCATCCGTCTTGCTCGCATTTCCTTTCTTCAAAACTCGGCACTCGCTACTTTCCTGTCGAGAATGCTCTGTCGTGCTGATAACTGACTTGGAAGTATACCGGGCTCGCAGCGTTAAAGAAAGGAAACGCGGGCAAGACGCATGACGATTATCGTTGTGTTGCGTGCAACTGTTTTTAGAGTGTACAGTCTAAGTGCCCCTTCCGCCACACAACGATAATCGTCATCTGCCTTGATGCGTTTCCTTTCTTTAGCCCTGCGAGCCCGGAACTTTCCAGTAACGAACGGCACGCGCGTTATCAGCGTGATAGCATTGCCGACAGGAAATGCTGTCATGCTGATAACGCTCCAGTCTATTCATTTCGTACCGTCTCTCACGTCGTGTCGGTGGCTGATAACGCGCGATAGCGTCGGAACGGCTACGTGCAAGGCAATGACACAGCGGAAAAAAATGATGCCAAACGAAAAGAAGGTTAGGAAGATTAGATTATGGGGTTTTACGTGCCAAAACCACTTTCTGATTATGAGGCACGCCGTAGTGGAGGACTCCGGAAATTTTGACCACCTGAGGTTCCTTAACGTGCGCCTAAATCTAAGCACACGGGTGTTTTCGCATTTCGCCCCCACCGAAATGCGGCCGCCGTGGCTGGGATTCGATCCCGCGACCTCGTGCTCAGCAGCCCAACACCATAGCCACTGAGCAACCACGGCGGGTTTAGGAAATACTGCCGTAGTACACTGCTCAGGATTCCCAATAACACTGGGATTAAGAGACGCAGGCCGTGGAAGGCTCCGGATTTAATTTTGACCATGTATACGATTCTCTCACGCGCACCTAAACGTAAGCAGACGAGCGTTTTTCACATTCCACCCCCACCTGAAATGTGTTTATGTGTGTATATTAAACAGAGCACATGCCGGGACGTTAACTTTCTGGTAACAGGTCAAGGCCTTTGTAATAACCGCTGATCGGTACTATAAAAGTCACCGTCGAAAATATCCGCCTGTAAAGAGTTTCTCTCTCTTTCTCTCTCGCTCTCTACATTTCACTAATTACCTTTCTTAATTAAAACCTCTATGGCGTTCTGTTGCTAACCATGAGGCGACGGATTCGATTATCGGACGCGCCATGCTCGCACATTTACGGGGACGCAATTTTTAGCTACATATATATTGTAACGGACAGTTAAGGGAATTCAGATAAAACTATTTATTGTGGGCGAACTTGTGCCCTGGCGGGCTATATTGTTAAAACTGAAGCCAGTCACGGTGGAAAACATACATATTGGCTATAGAAATCCAGCGGCTGCAGCGTTGCGAGGGATTCACGTATGAAAGTACGCGCCATATTACGCTGCTGCTTAATTTAACATTCTACCGAGGTTCATTTCCTCGCCAGTTCTCTGTTAAAGTAATAAAGAGATTGTACTAGCACTCTGCCACAATATGAAAGTGAACGTGTAGCCTACATTCAAAAGGCTATTCCTGCAAGTGTCTAATACAGAACGTCGTTCATGGCTACTTCCTATATAGGGTGTCCCAGCTAACGGGAGTCAAGCAGTTCAGCGAAGAAAACAATTTCGAAAACATGATGCATGATACGATCCTGAGACCTAGGGAGTTCTGTCATCACACCTCTGACGACCGAACCGCGTAGGTATAGCAAATTTTCAGAAAACGAAACTATCAAGTTCACAACTCGGTAATTCAGTATATAAGAACTATGTAGATTCTGTGAATTGCGTTAATAGTAAACCTAAAGCGGACAAATTTGATGTATCATACATGGCCCTCAAATACACCACTAATATAGCATCGAAATTGGGCCCGAGCATGGAGGAAGGAAAGCATAGGAGAGCACGGACGTACTGAAGAGAGTGTGGCGCAAGTCACGTGCTGTTTTTCGCAAAGGACCACTGGGACTGGTACCACAAACGTCAACGTTGCCATAGCAACCACGCTCCTGAATCTCTCGCTGCTGCTCTAGGCCTCTGAGAAACGAGGCAGGTTTTTTCGGCCCGTGTCATTCCCGTAGCGGATTCTGTTCGCGAGACAACCTGACTTTGGAGCGTGGTGTGTAAGCTTGAAAGTTGTGTTTAGGGTCTACGAGTGTGAGTGTCAGCCAGTAACAATGACACTCTAGTTGTTGCTGTTGTCGTTATTGCCTCAAAACATGGCTCGTAAAAGCAATCAAGGCACGGGTCTTCGCCGTCTGCTTCGACGCGCCACGGAAAAGCACGGGAGCGCGTCTGCTTCACTGAATCTGTTACAGAAGTTTCGTAGGCTCTGTTCTGAGCCTAACAGCACACACACTACCGGCGGCTCGTAGCGATGAAAGTTCAAAGATACCGCCTATCTGCTTCGACGAGCTGATTGGAGGCGCAACGGGAGATGGCACATGAACGTGGCTGCATTTCGGGCTTCCAAAACGTGATGTCAAGGCCTCTCCTATTTTGTTTCTTTCCTCCATGCACCGTCTTCTTTTTATCTTTTTTTGTTTCGTTGAACAGCCTCTCTAACGTTAGTTGGGACACGCTTAACTTCGCAATGAGCGGCGGAAAAACGAAATTTCTTCTGTCAATGGGATTTCAGTGAAAACAGCTGCATGACTCCGAACAACCCGCCAAGACAGTTCAGTTTGTAACAAAGCCATATGTTCCCACCTGGGCGCGCTGCTTCAACTACATTCATCGCAAGAAACAAACCAACGCGACAATTGCAGCCGTACGCACTATCTTTATTTCAGTCATGTTTGCGAGTCGCTCGAGCTCTCAATTGATATCCGCAGCTGTACGTAGACTACCGTAGAAGATAATATGAAGCGAGACATAAGTGGCACAGATACGCACCTATGATGGGTCTGTCCGTCGCCGCAGCGCAGACGACAGTAGCCGCGAAGCAGACGATCAACGATGCGCACGACATGGTAACAGACGAAACACTGACGTCTGCTATCGGTCAGAGACGGCAAGCCCGTTGTGCCAGATCAACGCCTCCTTTAAAAAGATGCCTGCCGCGTGCGCCGAAAACCTGCTGCCCTTACATTTCCCCTTTTCCTCCTTTTTACTCGAGGCGGTAGCTAGCGATCGTTGCGGTGCTCGCTTGCAACACATACGCACATCACCGCATGGCAGTGCGGCCGACGCGGCCGCCGCTACCCCTTGGCGGAGATAGGGACGTAAGTGGCGCCATCTCTTGACAACTGATCGCAACTGAAGGCGCGACGGCTACAATGGGTAAGCGAGCGACGCCGCAGGCATCTTTCTAGAGGAGGCGTTGGCCAGATTAGCGCTCCCTCTAGTTAGATGCCTGCGACGTCTCCTCCTATATCATTGGACACGCCCTAGCAGGCACCGCAGTCTAACGCTCGCAACCGTACCGCTGGAGTCACGTGACTCCTGTAGGCGCAGCTTCCTGCAGGCAGGCCGGGTGAGTCATAGTTTCAGTATTCCGCCGCGTTGGCGCTGGTGGCCGGCACAGGAGGCCGCGTTCCAGTGAGGCCTCAGTTGACCGAAAACTGTCAACACACTGGGCACGACAACTGGCTTCAGCAGCCACTCCGTAAGCCTTTCCTGAAGTCCACAGTGTGGATGTGCTAACTGCACACTACAAATTACTACAGGGTAACTTTGTGACACTTAATCCTTACTCAGAATCGCCTTAGCCAGTGGTCACGCAAACAGCTGTCGGGAGGTATCTCGTTGAAAGACACGTCCGGGTCTTTCTTTTTTTTTTCTTTTCTCTGACTAAACGAGGGTTGCAACATGCTCCCGTGGCGCATTGTTGAGCAATACGTACGGTTGCATGGCAGCGTTAACGAAGAAATAGCATGAACTTCGTGTGCTTACGCATGAATCGCTGCGTGCGGTCGTCGTCTGCTCGAGTTTTACCGGCGGCGCAGCGACCGGTGTGTCACAAACGTTCACCGCAAGGGGCGCTATTGGCCATACAAGTGGCAAGGAGGAAAATGGAAAGGGAAGGACAGGCGGCTTTTGGTTCGCCTCCCAGGCATCTATTTATAGGAAGGGCTGGCCAGATAAGGCCTCTCCGCGAAGACCTTGTTTATCGAGACGCCGCTGGCGCATATCTCGCTTCCATTGTGCACATAAAAGTTGTCATCACCTCCACCTGAGCCTTCTTAAAACCGGCCCTGTGCTAATCGCCTGAGTGGCTTTGCCTTTGCATACCACGCGTCCGCATGGTATTTCTGAAGCGGCTTCGACGAATACGCCGTTTGCGATTCGCTGACAGTGCCGACTTAAAGTTGACTAACAAGGTTTTGCATTACGTACAGGGAAGTGCGCGCTGAAAACGAGCTTCCCAAGGTGTTCTTTTGACGAGGGACGTTTGTTTCTGAACGTCGAGAGTTCTTTAAGTTCCGCTGTGCCGCTGAAACCTCGGCGCACTATCACTGAGGGGCTTCAGTTTAGATGAGATTTTTAAACCGCAAGTGAAGCTCGTCTTGACATGCCTGAAGCATACGGCGTACGCCATACGGCATACGGCGTACGTATGGCAGCGTGCGACAAATGCTGACGGCTTCTGAGAACAAACAAGGAAGTGTTAATTGCAGCGCCGTGTTCAACTTTTCACATAACGAAGTTGACCTATCGAAAGTAGGGGTGAGCGAATATTAGAAATTTCACATTTCATTTCAAATTCAAATTCTTTATTTATGCCTTGTACAGATACAGACAGCGGAGACGCAGGAAAAGCTGCCAGAAAAAGTTTGACAAAGCCGCAGCCCCCTTTCGCTTGGCAGTGGCTCCACAGCAAGGCTTTTAAAACAAAGGTAATTGCAGTCGAGTAACAGTTATGCAATAATGAACAAGTACAAAAGATAACATAACAAAATTATACAATATTTAGACAATATTCACCACAAAGAAAAACAGAACCTACATGGTAACATACATAGCCCGCAAAGCAGTTTGACGCACTGAAGAGATCAAAATTATTATATACATAAGCATTTAAGAGAGAAAAAAGAGTGAATTCTACGCGTTCTCTACAGGAATTCATTCGAGGGATCGGCACTACCCAATTCTCCGCATACCTTGTCTTGTAGATTGCTTCTCGGGTACGCAAATCAGTAAGGTAACGTACGTGATTTACGTTTCTCCGTGTTTCCAGTTTAAACCGGACACTCAAACGGTATTTGTACAAGTTGTGGATCTTCAGCACACTACTTTGTAGAAAGAGGTCCACGCTCGGTGAGCCCCAGGGGACATTGTGAACACGACGAAGGAACTTCTGCAAAATGTAGATGCGCTGAAGACAGCTAATTGTGGCTGAGCGCCACACTAAATGACAATAGTTTAGAAAGGAGTAACAAAGGGAATTATGGAGGAGTAATTTTGCTGGCCTTGGAAGAACGTGTTTGAGCCGACCTACGACCCCAGTTATTTGAGCCAGTTTCGTTGTGATATGTCCACGTGATGTTGCCAAGACATACAGGAAAAAAAACTACTCCAAGACATTTAAATTGCTCGACCACATATATACGTCGCGAATTTAGCTTAATCTCGAGGGAGGAGGGAACTGGTTTATTTTTAGGGCGGAATATGACAGCTTGTGTTTTTTTCTTCATTTATTCTATCTAGGGCGGAATATGACAGCTTGTGTTTTTTTCTTCATTTATACGGATGCACTTGGATTGGGACCATTTTTGTAACTCGTTCATAGTGCCATTACATTCCCGAACAAGAATATCAAAATCATTTCCAGCAAGAAAGATACAAGTATCATCAGCGTAGATAATAAATTTAGCAGGGCAGTTAATGTTGGGTTGGAGATATCATTAATGTACATGTTAAATAGTAATAGTCCCAATACACTGCCCTGTGGAACGCCAGAGATAACAGATTTTAGTTCAAATTTCATATTGTCTATGAATACAGCCTGTTTTCTATGTGATAAATATGATTCAAGAAGCATTTGAGCCTGTCCCCGAAAACCATAACACTCTAAATTACTTAGGAGTGTAGTATGGTTCATTAAGTTGAATGACTTAGAGAAGTCCATGATGACTCCAATAACGAAGGCTTTCTTTTCAAACTGTGTTAGTATGTATTCCTTTTGTTCGAGCAGTGATAACTCGGCAGATTTATTTTTACAAAACCCAAATTGATTCGGTGACAGAATATCATGCTTATTAATAAAAGTAGACAACAAAGTATACAGAGAGTGAGAGAGAGAGAACAAGGATAGGAAAAGCAGGGAGGTCAACCAGAAGAGCATCCGGTTTGCTACCTTACACTGAGGTGGGGGAAAGGGGGAATAGAAAGAGGAAAAAGGGAGAGAGTAAGCCTAGTATGCAGAAATTTCTCAAATGCTTTTGAGAAGATTGGGAGTATAGATACTGGTCTATAATTTCCAAAATCATTGCGGTCTCCTTTCTTATACAGAACGGTTACTTTGGCTATTTGAATGTTATTAGGAAATGTGCTGGTAGCTAAGCATAAGTTAAATATATATGCAATAACAGGCGCAATGACTCCTACAACATGCTTCACAGGCCTTACTTGAATGCCGTCAATGTCATAGGTACGGCTGTTATTAAGGTTTTGTATTACTGATATAACTACTTCTGTTTTGTAACCGGGTTCAGAAATATCGTGTCATTATTGTAAGAAATAATGTATTTATTAGAATCATGTGGCGGGTTGTTATGAACAGGGGTTGTAAAAAAGTTGTTAAAGGCATCTGCTTGCTCTTCTCCAGATATATCTTTATTACCTAGCTTTAGCGTACTTGGGGCAGCTTGTCGTTGTTCACGTCTCAGTAGGGAAATACGAATCGAATACTTTCCTATTCGAAGCGTATTCGACTCGAGGAATGCATATTCGGGAATTCTCGAATATTCGAGTAGTGCCTAACGGCGAATATTCGGACAGACTGCGAATAAGGGAGCAAGTAACAAATTATATGCTTGCTCCGCGTTCTCCTAAAAATACGTTTATTCACCGAGAGCTTCGCATGATCCGCTCACGTATTCGCCTGCTCTGTTTCAGTCTATGTGCATCATGCCCGTGAGGCATGATCAGTTTCAATTTAGTATTTACCAAGCTTTATTCTGTGGCTCTTTCATAACGATATATCATGTACTTTCGGGCTCTCTGAGTATATGCAACAAAATATGTATCTCCAAAATGTTACCTGGACTGTATTTAAGTGTTTGGAAAATAAAAATAAGAAGTTATATGTCCGAGGAGAACATTGCATTGCCATCGGCAACTCCCGCCTTGCGTTCCCGCTTTTCTAAGATGGTCGCCGGCTCTATGCTACGCGCTCATGTCACATGAAGCAGCAGCACCCTGTGTTGATTGAAGAGTTTAAAAAAACGCAGTGTATAGGGCAGTGTATAGGGCATGGGGTTGCAAACACGATCACCCCAAAGGCACGCATCTGCGGGCAACGGCGCAATACGCCGGACTCGGGCTGGTCACCGACCCCGCGGCACCAGCAGGGCAGGGCAACAGCGTCAGCACTGACACGACGCCGGACCTCACTTCTACGTGCAACACACGCAAAGTCACTTGGACAAAGACCATGCAAGTCTCGGGAAGCGATCACTTCATTATTCCCATAGAAACAAAAGACGGCCCGCAAGAACACAATGCCGGTCGTCAAATGAAGGTCACCAACTGGAATCAGCTACGCAAACGTCTTCACAAGCAACAGGTGGAAGACATCAAAGACATAGACCAATGGCCCAACCTACTGCGGTGGGATATCGAGCGCGTGACGCAAACGATCTCGTCGACAGCTGGGCTCGAGACAATAGACTCGCGGTTGCTGCGCATGTGGGACGCCAAAACCCACCTGCAGCACCGATGGAATGGAAACAACAAAGACACAATAGGAGACTACGTGAGCGGATAGCGCAGCTCAACAAAGAAATAGAAGAGCACGCGCTTAACCTGCAACCACAACAATGGGGAAGAGAAATGCGCGGAGATGGACGGTCAACTCATCACGCGTTGCACGTGGCAGATACTGCGGTACCTGATTGATCCCGTCAACACCAAGACCACACACATGCAAGGCATATACAAAATCGCACACGCTTACGATGGAACGGAACAACAATTCCTACGGGATGCGGAACGCCTTTACATATCCCAAACGCCACCGCGAATATATCCGGACTACTCGGGAGAAAGCGACGCCAAACTAGACGCGGAATTCACCGCTGCCGAAATCCAGGCGGCCCACGTTAAACTCAACACCAAGTCGGCCCCTGGCCCCGATAGAATATCCAATAAGGCACTACGCAATATCGATTACGGATCGATCGAGAAACTCACAAAATACATTAACGAGTGTTGGGCGCACGGCAAGCTGCCCCAGCAATGGAAAGAAGCAAAGATCATACTGATACCGAAACCCGGCAAGAAACTGCAGCTGGAGAACCTGCGCCCCATCTCTCCCACGTCTTGCGTGGGCAAGTTGATGGAGCCACGCGTTTCTCAATAGACTCGCGGATTACCTCGAGGTCAACGAATTATTTCCACATACTATGATTGGGTTCAGAAGGCATCTATCCACGCAAGACGCCCTTCTGCAACTAGAACATCAAATTATAGACAATCCGGGGCGCTCAACGAGAGCCGTCCTCCCGCTGGACCTGAAGAAGGACTTCGATAACGTTCGCCACGATGCCATATTGCGACAAATAGACAAGCTAAATCTCGAACTGCGAACGTACAACTGCGTCCGAGACTTGCTCACGGGAAGAACCGCTCGCATGCGAGTGGGACAACTAGAGTCAGATGAAATCAACATCGGGAGCTCGGGCACCCCGCAGGGCTCGGTGATCTCGCCGATGCTCTTCAATCTCATCCTGCTGGGGTTACCCGAGCGATTGCTTCATATCGAAGGACTGCATCACACGCTATACGCGGATTATATTACGATCTGGACGACAATGGGGAGCGACGGAGCGATCGAGCAACGTTTACAGCAGGCCATCCAATGCCTGGAAAACTACCTCGTGGGCATGGGACTTGCCTGCTCGGCCGAAAAATACGCACTGCTGCTATATAGACCGGTCAGAAAGGGGCGCCCACCTAAAGGCTACAACCGCCCGGAAAAGGAAGAGATCCAATTAACGGCACCAAACGGCCTACCCATCCCGATGGTAGATAAGATCCGGGTATTAGGAATGATGATCGAACACAAGGGCGGCAATGGCGAAGCACTTCGCAAGGTAACGGCAAAAGCCACCAGCACGATGCAGCTCATTCGACGCATCACCAGCAAACACGCGGGCATGCGCGAAGGCAGCGTGATACAAGCCTATACTCATAGGCAAGTACACGGCAGTGTTTCACAACTGGACGGTAGAGGAAAGAAACAAGCTCAACGCCCTCATACGCAAGGCGTACAAATGTGCGTTGTGACTTGCGCCCGGAGTCAGCACCACCAAGCTCTAAGAACTAGGCTTGCAGAATACGCTCGAGGAACTCATGGAGGCGCAGCAATTGTCCCAACTCGAGCGCCTATCCAAGACCCGCCCGGTCAGACACGTGCTCGAAAAGCTCGGCATCACATAGCACACGCAGCACGGAATCAACGTAGAAATTCCAAGAACCATACGTGAGCAGCTACGCCTACCCCCATCGCCTCGCAACATGCACCCCCAACACCACACTGTAGTAAAGGTGCTTGGTAGTAAAGGTGCTCAAAAAATTGCACACACCGAAGTTGAGCCTAAAGCAAGGTAACTGAGCAATAAAAACAAACTCGCACTCAGGTCATTCAGTACCAGTATTTCATCGACAGCACATGGGCTGCCTTCATCACGAATCGGTCGAGTGACACTGCTCCTATGTCAATACACTCAGCCTTGCACTAAACTGGTTTACTCATTCAAAATGAATACCTGCTCCGAAAACAAAGTGAAATGCTTGTGTTTACCTGCTGTCCATTGGGAAACCTGAAAAACTTCGCAGAAAACTTCGTTAAAACGCCACATAGCCGCGCAACACACGTGACGCCCCGATTTAGCCCTCTTCGTCTTATGCTTGGTCGGCCTGGTCTCCTGCGTCTTCCGTTCGTCGCACGCCTGATCAAGCTTCTCTGTCTTATCTTTGCCATCTTCACACTTGGGAAGACAACCGAAACAGGTGACCAAGTGCAATCCGACTTGTGATATCGCTGAGCGAGTGGCAAGGGTAAGCGGAGGTAAGCTGGACGGACGCACGAAGACAACCGCTTCCCGCGGTTCGCCCGATATCATAGAGTTTCTCGCTACAACACCTAGAGGGAAATCTGGCACCACCGTCTATGGGAGTTTCCTAAGGGGCGCTGTGCCGTCGTGGGAATGACGGTATATGTGTCTGTGAGGCTTGTGTTTGCTGGTGTTGTAAGAGGCTTCGTCTAAAACGTGGACATGGCTGCACAAATAACACGTTTATTTAAAATAAGATCTTCATAAAATGTGTTCATTCATGCACATTACATCTTCCGGTGAAGTTTACTCACCTTCAATGCATGACCAAGCGAATAAAAGCAAGAACAGACGACAAACTGTTTCAAAGCAAGCGCGAATCTTGTCGTCTGTCCTCCAACTTTAGCGACCCACTGATACTTTTTACGCATCATATAATTGTACATGCACTAACAAGTTCTCATAGTTAAACAAGACATGTTTTTGTGTAATAATAAAGCTAAAACAGCTATTTATGTGCTGTCTTAGTAGAAAATGAATCATTGTGACAAACGGAACGGTGCTTGTCTGGCTCTCCTAGAACGATGCCAATCCGAAGTCTCAATATACCGACATTCCCATGCATACCACAGCGCAGCAGCGCCAGATTTCCCTCTAGGTGATATAGTGACAAACTCTATGCGCGATATAAAATTCACAAAAATAAAAATAAATAAAAAGTTTGGACGTCCGGCAACCGCTTGGAGCGCGCATGTTCCTTGAAACCGAAACTATAGCACTCGCCTTCCGGGGCTTGGCTGAACGCTTCGCTACGCGTTGCACAGAGTAAGCGAGTGACCAGCGATCATACTTCTTCGCTTTAGGCTACCGCAAAGTACAGAACATCTACGTTCTAAGCCCCTTGTGCGCAGCAAAGGCAAATCTATCGCAACCCAGCAGCACACGCGCAAACGATTGCACAGAAAATAAGCAAGAAGATAGTGGCTGCACAGAGGAACTTTACTGAGTAAGAAACTGGACAAGCCGCTGCTTCAAAGTGTTTTCCAAATAAAGAAAGAAGAGCAAAACATACTGATACTGATTCAATTCATAAGAGGAAAGTTTGGACAGTTTTGAATACATATCTAGCGCCGCTTTTAGTACAAACTTTGTATATACGCTGCTCGCGCCATTTGGACAAGGCGTAACGAGCTCCGAAAGAGATTACATGTACTCTGAAGCTCTGGCCAACACTTCGTGTCGTTCGCCCAGTCACCGCCGACGATATCCGCAGAAAGATAGGTTTGCCGATTTGAGAAAGAGAGATGTGCCGCCCACAGGATTGCCGCAAAAAAATATTTTGAAGGACGCTTAAGCTTCTCCCTTGAGAGTGGGACGCGATAGTTTTCAATGACCCCTTACTGCTTTTTATGCTTCCCGGCGACTGCAGCTTATCTAACCGTAACTTTTACCGAGAAACGCTGGCTGCGAACGCTATAGACGAAGGCGAGCTTTCTGG
Organism: Dermacentor albipictus; assembly: GCF_038994185.2. Taxonomy (NCBI): domain Eukaryota; kingdom Metazoa; phylum Arthropoda; class Arachnida; order Ixodida; family Ixodidae; genus Dermacentor; species Dermacentor albipictus. The sequence goes on along the minus strand of NC_091828.1, from coordinate 98,824,612 downwards.
TAGAAACGCGGCCTCTTGCGTGGGTCCATCTCCTGTTATTGTTTCGCACGTTTAATATTTCAGTCTGAGAAGAGCTAAAATAAAGGACATGCACTGTCGGTGTTCTTTTTTTTCATTATATTTGTTTGTGGGCGCCATTCTCAAAATTCCGAGTAATAACGTTTTAAAAAATGAAAGACAAGGTATGAACAACTTTGGTGGTAGAAATGTGGTTGGGCATGCGTGGTTCGGAAATTGGTCCCGAATTCTTTTTGCCGAAGCGACGTCCAACGCCGACGCCGACGCCGGATTATCTGCGACACGGTTTTCTTAACGCTCTCGCCTTAAAATGTCTGTGCGAAATACTGCAGCACCGGAGGGCATAAAGGGCAGCTGCAATGATAGTAGCGCCATCCCTCGGTGGTTTCTTCAGCCATAAACCGTCAGAAAGGTTACTTAGCTTCCTTTCGTCCTAGTGAAGCAGAAAGACCCACTATGCATTCATAATCATGGGACGCCCAACATTTTTACGCTACCCACTAAGTTATTCATAGCATGTCATTGCAATTGCAGTTCTTTGCGCTGTCGGTGAACCTAAGGTCGCAACATCGTGCCTCCAGCGCTGCTGTTGACTTCTACGTCTCCGTCAGTCCTTAAATGGCAATATAACAAGCGCCAACACACTAAGCCAACATGATGGTACAAATCGCACAGGCTAAAATTTTTATTCACGGAACCAATGCCGCATCGTTGCACGCACCATCATCTTTACTCGGCACCTCAAGGTCTGGGTGCACGCCCGAGGCCACGTGACGTGAGGTCACGTGGCGTGGACACAAGACCATTGTTTCGTCCAGACGACGCTAGAGGGCCACGCTCCCGCTCGGGTCGGTCACCGCATCGGTGGCGATGCGGCTGGTAATTTCAGCGGAAGAGGTACATCTGCGTGAAGTACGACACTTCCTGGGTGAACGAAGGCGGGTAGTTGTATATCAGAGCCTTGCGTTCCTCTTCCGCGTCCTGGAAGCGATGGCCGTTCAGACGGGCTGCAAGATTGAGAGATCGCGGTGACGACATATCACGACGGGAGCTTCTGCTCAACGCATTTGGAACGCGGCCGATAAGTAGCGGCGGCTGAACCGATGATAGGGACTTTATACGGGTTGTGCTCTCAATCCCGAGGCATAGGAAGCCACTTTGCCATATTCGGCGCACGGCGACCACCTTCACCTCTCTTCCGATCCTGACTGATTTAGTGTCTCATAGAGTGAATCATTCATTCTTTCATTCATTCATTCATTCATTGAGCTTCGGTTTGACGCATCAGGAATACAGCTGATAAGCAGGGGTGACTATTATTAGAGAGTATTAGGGTGAGGTCCCCAAATCCCAGCATAGACAGTCACCACATTAAGCCCTGTCTCAATCCTAATTGGCTGATATGATTTATTTATTTATTTATTTATTTATTTATTTATTTATTTATTTATTTATTTATTTATTTTAAGACAGAATGGAGCTCCACATTAGTTGTGGCCACGCAAGGTTCTCAACATGCACCCAAATCGCGATTCACTAGAAGTTCTGCAGTCTACCCCCATCACAATGATGCCAACCTGACAGGGAGTCGAACAGGCAACCTCCCATTCGGCGTCACGCCACGGCCACTGAGCCATCGCGGCGTGTACCATCTGATTGCGCCGTTCGTCACCGTCTGTGATAATCGAGCTCGCCCGATAAAATTCAGTTGTGCCTCCACGCTTCGAGTCAGCAAGGATCGAGGAGGCGTATCGCAGTCGCACCTTGCTCCACAAAGAAGTTGGCCAGGTACTGCGAGAACAGCGCGGTGTCCTTGTTGTGGTACAGGTGGCGCCGCCCGGGACTGTCGTTGCCCCACTCGAACACCGCCATCTCCGGATGGAACTGGACGGCGAACACCGGGGCCGAGATGGCTGCAAGTATGGCGCGAGCATAAGGACTCCTTTGAAGAATTAGTATTTTAACGCGACAGCGTTAAGGAGCTCGTGTCGCAGAAAAGCCGGTGTCGTCGGCGTCGTCGGCGTTGGCCGTGAGCGATAAATCCCAGAAGGCACTTCATGAATAAAAAACATCTTGCAAGATGGGCTGGGTGGGAATCGAACCAGGGTCTCCGGAGTGTGCGACGGAGACTCTACCACTCAGCCACGAGTTCGATGCTTCAAAGCGGTACAAAAGCATCTCTAGTGAATGCGGTGTTGCCTTCAAAACGAGCTGTTTCTAAGGCTCTTGCGTGCGTCGCTTGCTCAGGCGCACATTTCGTTGCCGCGCCGAACGCGGCGCTGCTCGACGCTCACCGCGTCCGATGCGGGGCGCGTAGTCGCTGCGCCGTAGCCCACTGTCTTACACCCCTTGGCGGGTCGACGGGAACGCTGTCGCGTTCCACTCTTGAAGGCGAAGCTTAAGCGTCCTCCAATTTTTTTTCGTACGATATAGCAAGCTATACTTCATGTTTGCCCTGATATGTGAAGCCGCTCTTGCGCGTCATACGCGCCTCCGAGATTGCTGGTCCCGCAATTTTTCTGCTTCCGGGTGGAAAGCTAAGCTTAGTGTCTACAGGCGAGTTCTGCCTGACTACACCAACACGTCAACGGTGGCACTCGGTAAGGTACACTAATAATATACACACGCACACACGGCGCACGCATGTAGTACGTGCGTGTGCGTGCGTTTTGTGTGCATTTTCGCGCGCCTGTGTCTGTAACGTGCCTCTATCGGGTGTGCTACAACTACGCCCTCTAGTACGACGTACCAACAAGCCCAAAATGCAATCCTAGTTCCCGTACGAAGTGGACCGTAATGTCTCGGTAACTGCGCCGTCAACCACAATACCTGACCGCGGTAGTTCACCCACCTTCCAAGCTCGAGACGAACTGCACACCTCGCAGGTCGTTGTTCGTAGACAGAATTTTGAAGAACCTGTCCAGCTTGAAGGCCTTGAAGGCCTGTGTTGCAAATAAATAAAGCAAGGAATGAATGTCCAGCTTGGAGGCCTTGAAGGCCTGAATTACTAACACAAAGAAATGAAAGAATGTCCATCTTGGGAGGCCTTGAAGGCCTGTATTGCAAATGCGTAAAGAAAGAAAGAAAGAAAGAAAGAAAAAGAAAGAAAAAGAAAGAAAGAAAGAAAGAAAGAAAGAAAGAAAGAAAGAAAGAAAGAAAGAAAGAAAGAAAGAAAGAAAGAAAGAAAGAAAGAAAGAAAGAAAGAAAGAAAGAAAGAAAGAAAGTCGCAGGGAGTAATTTCTTCGTTTCTTTCGCCGCACATTCTCGTGCCCGCAATGGCGACTGAAAATAAACTATATGTTCGGGGCGCGTGTTCACAGATGCTGCAACGAGTACGAACCTTTAACGTGAGGCACCAGTAGTGGGCGTTGTACGTCATCGGCTTGGAGCTGAGTACCTTCTCCAGGTGCTGCGGGAGACTGCGGAACAGCCGGGCACTGCGGAAATCTTCGGTTTCCGGTGGGGACACAAACCGAGAATAAAGAAACAAGCCACAGATTCGCGCGTCAGATACATCGATCAGTGAAAGTCCGAGTGTCTGGCAATGCTAGGGAGCAAACAATCGTGTCAGGAGTTATAAGTCTCGGAGGGCGCCCACCGTGACAGCAGCCGCAACACCCCCGCGGTGTAGTATCCCTACAACCCACCGTCCCCGAGCATGTGATGGGGAGAGGCCCTGAACAACTTCCCAATGCACTTGTAAGCTGTATGTGTATGTGTGTGTGTGTATTAGTCTCTCTCTCTCTCTCTCTCTCTCTCTCTCTCTCTCTATGCGTGTATGTGTGTATTCTGATCTCTGCTTATGCGTACTTTGATGAGTACGCAACTCTCCCTGAGCACTTGTGCTCGGGCGTGTGTGTGTTAATGCGCGTGTGTGCGTGTGTCCTCAGAGTACCATGATATCTTCCTGCTTTCTCTCTAGAGAGAGACTGCTTGAGCAATCGGCGCCTATGGCATATGTACCTTTGGTGAAGTTGAGTGGCATGCCGACGCCCTGGGCCTGGCACTTCGTGAGCAGGTCTTCGCCGCCCACAGCGACTCGCGCCAGAAGCTCCAAGCCGAGACAGGTTCCCCACAGGGGGAAGTGCGTCCCGTTCCCGTACGCCTGGGGGAGCACGGTGTGATTGATTGATTGATTGATTGATTGATTGATTGATTGATTGATTGATTGATTGATTGATTGATTGATTGATTGATTGATTGATTGATTGATTGATTGATTGATTGAGTTCATCTGGCGTGAGAAGCTTACGCTGTGGTGTGAGGGAGGCCCCAACTAGATCAGTTTGCCATGGAAAAAGGACGGGCTGAGTGAGTGAGTGAGTGAGTGAGTGAGTGAGTGAGTGAGTGAGTGAGTGAGTGAGTGAGTGAGTGAGTGAGTGAGTGAGTGAGTGAGTGAGTGAGTGAGTGAGTGAGTGAGTGAGTGAGTGAGTGAGTGAGTGAGTGAGTGAGTGAGTGAGTGAGTGAGTGAGTGAGTGAGTGAGTGAGTGAGTGAGTGAGTGAGTGAGTGAGTGAGTGAGTGAGTGAGTGAGTGAGTGAGTGAGTGAGTGAGTGAGTGAGTGAGTGAGTGAGTGAGTGAGTGAGTGAGTGAGTGAGTGAGTGAGCGAGCGAGCGAGCGAATGAGTGATCGATCGAGCGAAAGATCTGTCTGACTCACCTCCATCGCCAGATCATAGAGAATGGTGCCAGCTCTGCCATAGCTTGAATTGAGGGCGTCCACGTCACCGCCGGGAAGCAAAATGCTGTGGATTAGGATGAAAATGTGACGCCAAAAAAAACAAGGACCACCAAATCGCGAGCTTACGAGTAACCCTTTGCGCGTATCGCGCTGAAACTATTTATCTACATTAACAAAAAAAATAATAGATGAACACTGCCTGTATTATCCAGCGAAACCTAACAGTACAAAAAAGTATTGCGGCAGAAAACGTCCAACATTATTGTCAAAGACTTCGATAGAGTTTCTCGTGAAACGTTTTTTTTGTCGTTTTGTTTGTTTGTTTGTTTGTTTGTTTGTTTGTTTGTTTGTTTGTTTGTTTGTTTGTTTGTTTGTTTGTTTGTTTGTTTGTTTGTTTGTTTGTTTGTTTGTTTGTTTTGCTCATCCGCACTGTCATCGGTGAGTCTCAAGAATTTACGGGTGCACCAGCAGGCACAAGAAATGACAATCTCGCTGCCAACCACAATCGCGAATGACACGACGACGCAGCGTATCTTGTAATCACTGCGCCTCAGTTAAACCTCCGTAGCAACTTCCACTATCCCTACAGTATCCTGGGGACGCATTCTGCGGGCCACCGCTTCCGGCGGTAGTTATCGCCTCGGCCGTCAGGCGCACGCCTATTGGCTGGTCGAGCGAAAAATTGGACGAGTTGATTGGCTGGTCGAGCACTATACGTCACGCGAAGGCGAATGGTATCGCCGAAGTGATCGTCGCAGAATAAGTCCCCTGGCTGCGTCGTTGTTGGAATAAGCTGCCCCATCTAGCTGTCACACTCGACGTGAAGTAGTCTGTTGCGACATGGGACACTATTTCTTTAATATATTGAAGGCTTTGACGTAGTAGTTCTGCGGAAACCCGCAAGGTGGAGAAAAGTAATGAAAGCCGCTCAGATGGTAGAGCGGCTGCCCCGGAAAGGCGGTGGTCCCGGGTTCGAGTCCCGGACCATGACGAATTTCTCTTCAACTATGAGGCTTTTCTTTCGAGGAACCCGTACGGGTTTCCTTTGTAGCAATTACTACAAACGGGTGGATGTTTGATTTTCCCTTTATTCATATTGAAGGCTATAGTTACTACCTCAGTCGCGTTGGCACATCCATTCGTGGGCATCGGCCGAGAGTGGGCACGTACATACCCTATCACACACGCACTGACAATTGGGCACCTGTCCATGGATCCGAGCTGTCTGCTGGGCCAGACGACAGCAGCGCCAGGAGCAAGTGGTCTATGCGGGAACATACCTAGCGGACCCGCGCTGTCCGCCCGGCGGGACAGCATTCAGCACATACCTGTAGTGGCCCGAGCTAGTAGACAACTTAGGTCCCTGGGTATGTGACAGTTTCATTTTTTTTTTTAGATCGTCCAACCGCATAATGTGACCGAAGTAGAAAAAGAAAGCTATCACAAGGCTCGATGTGGTATGAGGTAAATAAATGCGACGAGCATACAGACTACGCCGGGTTTCAAACGGATAAGCAGTGTCTTGAAAGCTGAGTGTTTGTGCTTCGTAATTGTATAACTTCATATTGTATTGTATTACTTGTATTAATTGTATTGCAATTGTAATTGTATAACTTCAAACTGTATAACATAATTTGTATAACGATGTCTGAATATGGAATGAGTTTTATCTTTTTGTATGCGTGGATTTCAGTGAGTGCTGATTATAACTCACATATATTTTATAATTTGCTGACTGCCACGTGAAGTTGCCAGTGCGGGGGCCTGCGGCCTTGTCAAGCTGCAATGCGACAGCTTTTTCTGTAGGCCTCCGGCATCGTGTTTTTTCGGATGCAAATAAAGTTATTATTATTACAAAGGGAATAACGTGACGTCAACAGGTTCTCTGGTGACGTCGGTAGGGAAACAGAGCCGAATGGGCCAGGGAGCGTCCTTGGCATCCAGGGTCCGCTATTCGGGAATCGGAGCTCTGTACCACGAAGAAAAATGTACGTCTGTATGTATTGAACTCAATTCTGGGAGTTTACGTGCCAAAACCAGCATTTGGTTATGAGGCACGCCGTACGTGGTTGGGGACTCCGAATTAATTTTGACCACCAGGGGATCTTTAACGTGCCTCCCCAGTGCACGGGACATGAGCGTTTTTGCATTTCGCGCCCCATCGAAATGCGGCCGCCGCGGCCGGGGTTTGATCCCGCGACCTCGTGCTTTGCAGCGCAATACCACAGCCGCTAAGCCACCGCGGCGGGTTTTATGTATGTATGTATGTATGTATGTATGTATGTATGTATGTATGTATGTATGTATGTATGTATGTATGTATGTATGTATGTATGTATGTATGTATGTATGTATGTATGTATGTATGTATGTATGTATGTATGTAACACTTTTGCCATGTATTTTTCCACCTTTGTGAAGGGAAAATAAATGAATGATAATGAGGATAATGATCATAAAGATGCACGCATAATAAGTCATGGGAGCTAAAAATCGTGACGTCACGAAACACCGCGGAAGATAAATGAAAGCGGGAAGAAGGCTCTAATCGCCGCCATGTTGGAAGTCGTGAATACAGGGCGTCCGTCTACTCCCTCTGCGATTGTTTTGCGCGCGCAGATATAAAACCCAGTCCGGAGAGCGTTTGACAGCGCCATTCGGGGCCCTGGCGGCAGACGCGGAACATTCATTTGAAACCATGGCCGCGCCGCTGCGCGTGGGGTCACGTTATTTCCCCCATTTAGCCATCAAGGTTGCTCGATGCATTTACATACTCACCCATTCACGGAATTGAAGATCTTGACATAGTAGCTCCGTTCACGCTCCACGCTGGAACAAGTGGAAAAAAAATTGGCTGTTTAGCTCGGTTAAGCCTGGAAGATTGCGAAAGCAATACCCTTGGCTGCACCTTGGTTCGGCTGATGGTGTGGACACAGTTGCCCTTTGTTAAACTTATGGCTATTCATCATCCGACATAGCGCAAGGCAGCGCGCCGACCACTGCGAGGAGCCGAGCTGCAGCCCCATTTATCCTCCTAGCGTGACGTCACACCAGCGAGCGCCCTCTCTCGGTAGCGCCGCAGCAGTGGCGCGCGAGGCTTCGCCTCCGCCATCGATGCCGCGAGCTGGGGCCCCGTCTCTCGGTCTGGCGTGACGTCACACGGTCACGTGACGCGCAGCTGCGTAAGGAGGCGCCACGACCACCGATGGGCCGAAAGTGCGAGCAGTATTGCTTTCGCAATAAAATTGTGGGGAGGGGGCATGCACATTGGAAGAAACATTATGACACATCCACGGCTTTTGAAGACGGAAAGGCGGGCGTAGTAGTGAGCGGACACTTCGCTTGTAACACAGCGTCTCTGGTCCTTCCCCACAAGTTTATGAACGTCAGTCGCAGCATTGGCGGCAAGAATACGCAATGTCTCCAGCAAGAAGCTTCGTAAAGTATTACTTAATAAGTTGTCCAAGTCAATTAAGATGCACGACGTCACGCGCGTGATTCGCTTCGCTTGTAAAGAGTGTGCACGTGTTTGTACATGTGTGCTTTTTGTGTGTATGTAGAGCTTAGCGTCATCGATATTTTAAAACAAACGTACGCCAATGTTTCCTTTCTTTCGCCCCCCCCCCCTCTTTTTTTCTAATTTGGTTAAAGCCGAGCAAGCATGAAATATTTGCAATACGCTTCACATTTGTAGGCTTTATACAACTCGTGGTAAACATCAGCTTCAGCATGATAAATGATGGCTATTATTGCGAATAAAACCGCTAGAGACACAGGGCGGAGGGAGACGTCAACACGGGGCAGTTATTGTCGTCAAGGTCTATCAACCGTCCACTCCTCCAGTCGAAGCCACTAGGCCTTCCGGGCCGGGCTGCTCCGCTGCTGCCGTGGCGACTCTCTACCTCTCTCCCTCCTTCTATCTCCTTCACTCCCTTATCCTTCCCCATGCTGGCGCTGAGCCGTGCTCCCGCAGGGGTCGCAGAAAATAGCGCCAGCCTTTCCTCCTTTCCCTACAAGAACCACTTCTCTCTCCCTCCGTCGTGTGTCTGAGGCGTTTTTTTATTTTATTTTATTTTGTGATACTGTCAATCCCATCAGGGATTTTTACAGGAGTGGGTTAGAAGGGTCTGTAGACATAGTAGTACAGGCATTGACATAAGAATACAAAAGGGCACTTGGCAAGAGTAGAGTTTCATGGACCTATGTTAACAGCAATAAGTATGGCAAAAACATAATATGGCAAATATGGCATAACATGGCAAATAAGTATGGCAAAAACATGCACAATGTCTCACCAAGTGGCCTATAACTTTAACATAGCTACTATGGCATACTCTGAAGCGCGAAAATTCACTCTCGGATGGACAAGCGTACTGCCACGCAACGCGTGCAAAGTCGATCCAAATGTGTCGCCACACTCTTAGAAAAATTTACACCCTTTGGGGCTTATCTTGTCCCACAACAATAATCGTCATCCGTCTTGCCCGCGTTCCCTTTCTCTAACGCGGCGAGCCCGGTACTTCCCGGTCACGAACTGCATGCGCGTTATAAGTGTGACGCAGCATTCTCGACAGGAAAGTAGCGAGCGCCGAGTTTTCAGGAAAGGAAACGCAAGCAAGGCAGATGACGATTATTGTTGTGGGACAAATTTACACCCCAAAGGGTGCAACAGTTTTAAGAGTGCAGGCTGCGGGGAGAAAAGCGGCTCAGAACCAATCGTCACCGACATCAGCAAGGGCGGATCTACGAGTGAAGAAAGACCTTATACGAGTGGCGATTGAAGCGCCATTCATGTGAGGAGGGAACAAACATTGCGAAAGGATAAAAAAGACATTTCAACAGGAAGAGACACAGTTGGATTTCATTCATAAGATTCCCAATCAACGTTGCATGCGTGCGGCGAGAAAACAAAAGACAACTCTCTTTTGCTTTATCATCATCAGTAAATGCCTCCACATGTCGGCCTCGCCGACCGCCTTTAGCTCTATCCCATTTCCGCGGCGTGCTGCTGTTTCTGGTGCTCTTTCTCTCCCCCTACTTTCATTCCCTACCCCCTGTGCAGCGCGGTTGAGGTGTCCTCTGCTGAGAGACAGTTACTGCGCTGCACTTTACCCAAACCTTTCCTTCCCATCATCAAGAATCTCCTTCTCTCCTCATCAGCGGCCACTGCAGAAGCCGGCGTTCACGCCGCTATCAAACGTGATGCAATGCAGCTATCTCGAGGCGCGCACGCAAAGTTAACTTGCTACTACACAGCTACCATGACACGTCGCGTCGCTTTGCTTGTCAACGTTCTGTCCGAATTTCGGTGGCGCGTTGTTTGCGAGAGGCGTGTTCCATTGTTGCTCAACGCCCTCAGTCGAAAATAGCCAGTTTGCAACCGCCAGATAACTGCACTCTTGGGCAAAGTTACATCCTTTGGCTTGCGCCTTCTGCCACACAATGATAATCGTTATCTGCCTTGATGCGTTTCCTTTCTTTAACGCTGCGAGCCCGGAACTTTCCAGTAACGAGCGGCAAGCGCGTTATCAGAAGGGGCACTCCAAAGGGTGTAAACTGTTCTATGCTGATAACGCGCGTGCCGTTCGTTACTGGAAAGTACCGGGTTCGCAGCGTTAAAGAAAGGAAACGCATCAAGGCAGATAACGATTATTGTTGTGTGGCAGAAGGGGCAAGCCAAAGGGTGTAACTTTGCCTACACTCTACACTCTTAAAACGGTTGCACCCTTTGGGGTGTATATTTGTCCCACAACGATAATCGTCATCTGCCTTGCCTGCGTTTCCTTTCTTGAAAACTAGGTGTTCGCTACTTTCCTGTCGAGAATGCTGCGTCACACTGATAACGCGCATGCCGTTCGTGACTGGGAAGTACCGGGCTCGCAGCGTTAAAGAAAAGAAACGGGGGCAAGACAGATGACGATTATTGTTGTGGGACAAGATAAGCCCCGAAGGGTGTAAATTTTTCTAAGAGTGTACACTCCAAAAACTGTTTGCACCCTTTGGGGTGTATATTTGTCCCACAACAATAATCGTCATCTGCCTTGCTTGCGTTTCCTTTCTTGAAAACTAGGTGTTCGCTACTTTCCTGTCGAGAATGCTGCGTCACATTGATAACGCGCATGCCGTTCGTGACTGGGAAGTACCGGGCTCGCAGCGTTAAAGAAAAGAAACGGGGGCAAGACAGATGACGATTATTGTTGTGGGACAAGATAAGCCCCGAAGGGTGTAAATTTTTCTAAGAGTGTACACTCCAAAAACTGTTTGCACCCTTTGGGGTGTATATTTGTCTCACAACAATAATCGTCATCTGCCTTGCTTGCGTTTCCTTTCTTGAAAACTCGGCGCTCGCTACTTTCCTGTCGAGAATGCTGCGTCACATTGATAACGCGCATGCCGTTCGCGACTGGGAAGTACCGGGCTCGCAGCGTTAAAGAAAAGAAACGGGGGCAAGACAGATGACGATTATTGTTGTGGGACAAGATAAGCCCCGAAGGGTGTAAATTTTTCTAAGAGTGTACACTCCAAAAACTGTTTGCACCCTTTGGGGTGTATATTTGTCTCACAACAATAATCGTCATCTGCCTTGCTTGCGTTTCCTTTCTTGAAAACTAGGTGTTCGCTACTTTCCTGTCGAGAATGCTGCGTCACACTGATAACGCGCATGCCGTTCGTGACTGGGAAGTACCGGGCTCGTGGCGTTAAAGAAAGGAAACGCGGGCAAGACAGATGACGATTATTGTTGTGGGACAAAAAAACACCGCAAAGGGTGCAACTGTTTTTAGTCTGTAAGAGTGTGTTCACTTCAGCTGCCTTCGTGCGGCTGTGCCGGCCAACGTGCTTAGTTGGCGTCCGACGGTGTGCAACCATCAGCGCTCAACACCCACAAAGCTTTCTTCGGCCTGCGACGAAACGGAGTCCCGTGAACGGGCGCGATTTTGGACACGCGTACGGCTGAACGTCTCGCTGCATCGCTTTCCGCGCAAAAAAAAAAAGGCTCGAAACGCCCACACATAGTCGAATTTTGGGACATTTGAATATACAGCTCCAGTGGCAGCGGCCACAAGAAACAAAGACTAATTTCGAGCCTTTGCCAACAAAAATGACGTCACTTCTGCGTTCTACTGAAATGTTGTCACATCGTTGTTGTTGTTGTTGTTGTTGTTGTTGTTGTTGTTGTTGTTGTTGTTGTTGTTGTTGTTGTTGTTGTTGTTGTTGTTGTTGTTGTTGTTGTTGTTCCGCTAAAAGTGTTCCCTCATCACATAGATGGCGCTAAGCCTGACGAACCGCCCGATGAGGCGCCATGTATTGAACGCGTGGGCTTCTATGGAAGCTTCGCTACTAGACGTATTTACCTTGCATGCGTGTATGAAGGCCGCGCGCGAGACTACATTTAGCTTGCGTTTTGTGAATATATATATATATATATATATATATATATATATATATATATATATATATATATATATATATATATATATATATATATATATATATATATATGACACATCCTTTCAAGAGGATGTGTCAGCGACATAAACATGCATTTTACTAGCGACAGACGTTCCGCAAAGTGAGTTCAAGCAAAAAGCCTTTAACCGCTTCGCCGCCGAGGAGGCTATGTAACATTACATGTTATATAGCCGACCTATGGCTTCGTCGCTGTTCTTACAATATGGGAGCCACTCTGGCGCCAGCTTGCTCGACGAATTTCACGTACGACGCGGCGATGTACGTCTGGTTCTGCACTCCACATGCCTCATCACTGCACACTTCTTGGGCCAGAATTCCTGCAACCATAATCGTGCCAAACGAGACAGATTAAACGCACCTTAGGTTAAAAACTAAAAAAAAGACTAAATGCGGGGATTTTTCCACATGCCGAAACCACCAACTGACAATGAGGCACACCCGTATGCAGTAAGGAACTCCGGAATAATTTTGACCGCGGGTATAGGGTTATTTAATGTGCACGAGCTAGTTAGGGCGCGAGCTAGCGGTTACACGAGCGCTTTTTTCTTTCTTCATTTCACCCCAATCGAAATGCGGCCTCCAATGCTGGGATCGAAGCCGTGACCTCGATCCCAGTAGCGCAACGCTATGTAGTTACCAAGCCATACCGCGGCGGGTTAGGTTAAACATAGTCACGTATAACGGAGGGTCAAGCCTGCGCCTGAACGCATTACAGTTTACGGAATGCCGGAAGGCCCCAAGGTCACAGACGCGCCCAGCAACGCTTGTCGCACCGTATTGCGTCGCTGACATCAACTAGAGCGCGAAGAATAATAACTGCAGAGAAACACGTCCGAAAAGCTAGGAAAGAAAAGACTTTCCAAAGTCGCGGTGTAGGAGTTCAAGATAAAACAAAGCGATGTTGCGTCACTTCCCTATCTGGAGACCATGTCCTTAAGCTCCCTTTAAAGCCTGCTGAGGAGACTGATCGTGATTGGTCTGCACACGGACTCACCAATTATTGGCCGGGAAGTCGCAAGGACGCCCACCACGAGAGCCGCCAGAATTGCGGAGGCCATAACGAGTGACCGGTGCAGGGGCATGACGATCTCGATGTTTTTCACGGGTCCGTTGCACACGGCTGAAAAAAGAACGGACAACAATTTGCCCGATTTTCTCTAAGCTAACACAAAGCATCGGTACAGCGCCCCCCCCCCCGAAAAAAAAATTCACTGACGACTATACAGTAGTCCCTAATGCGAAACTTGGGCACAGCTCTATAGACCTTTTTCATCCGCGGTGTGGCAGCAGTGCGTGCATGACCCCACAGAACTTCCGGTCAGTCATTTTCGAAGGTTCAGTCAGCCAAGAAAAAAAAAGTATTTTGCCACATAGTATAATGTAGGCACATATTCTTGATGTTTTCAGATATAAAAAAACGTGCGCCGTATGTCGAGCTCATGTATACGCGTTTTTTGTTGCATTTAACACCGCAATTCACTTGTCAAACACTGCTGCACTGCAACAAAACTGGTGCCAGATGTAAGGTCCTATAAATTTTTAGGCTATTCTAACTTAACTTTCTACGGACTGTTTAACCGGAAGTCTTCTGGGAACTATGTTTGTAAGCATGAAAAGGGCCTATACGTGTGCTCATTTCGCGGCTGGCGCGAATAATATGCGTCGTGCGTGCCACGTTGCGAACGGAGCGAAGTGAGGCGCGACTGCCTCGCCAATCGGGAGGACCGCGAGAGGCAGCGCGTGGGCGAAGCGTCGGCGCGATTCACGCAGCACCCGCCGCAGAGCGGACCTCCCAGACGACGGCGCGCGCGCTACTCTGGCGCCATCTCGTAGCCATGCATCGCCGCCGCCCAGCCCGTCTTGCGCGGCGTCGCGCTTTCCTTCTCGCGCCTTCGCCGTATACCCTCCTCCTCCGCTTACCTCCTCGCGCTCTCTTCGCCATCGCGAACTTTCATCTCCCAAGGGGAGTATGGTAGCGCAATTCAAAGACGGGACAAGACACAAAGGGACACACACAGCGCTAACTTCCAACACTGTTTATTGTCGAAAACCAGGTCAACAACCGAAAACAAAAGCGAATCAACAACCATTACCGGTAGAAACAAGTGCGAACTCACTAGACTTATAATAGAAGCCGAGCAGATTGATGCCCTAGGGGATACATGTGTCAGCAAACCATCATTGGCTCTCTCTGAAAAAGAACTGAAATTTCTGCGCATGGCCTAACTTGTCACAAAATGTATCGCTATGATTGTTAATCTGTTCACGTGGATGTGACTCATGTTCTTTGAGTGTATAAGTACGACCTGGTTTTCGACAATAAACAGTGTTGGAAGTTAGCGCTGTGTGTGTCCCTTTGTGTCTTCTCTTGTCCCGTCTTTGAATCGCGCTACCATACTCCCCTTGAAGATGCATTACCAACAAGCCCACATTGCAACCCTCGTGAACTTTATTTCATCTCCCGCTGAGCTCCGCGTTAAAAAAAATTTAATTACGGGGTTTTATGTGCCAAAACCACTTTCTGATTACGAGGCACGCCGTAGTGGAGGACTCCGGAAATTTCGACCACCTGGGGTTCTTTATAACGTGTACCTGAATCTAAGCACACGGGTGTTTTCGCATTTCGCCCCCATCGAAATGCGGCCGCCGTGGCCGGGACTCGATCCCACGACCTCGTGCTCAGCAGCCCAACACCATAGCCACTGAGCAACCACGGCGGGTGAGCGCCGCGTTCGCTTTCCTCCTTCGCTGTGCTCGTTCTCTCGGTAACGAGCGACGACGTCGAGGCTCGCCGCAGGAACGGGTGGTTAGGAGCTGCGCTCTAGAGACTAATTAGATTGCGGGGTTTTATGCGAAGCATATTACGAGGGCTCAACCCAGCTCCTCAGGCGCGGCGGTGTCGCCTTCAATACCACGTGACACCGTGACGTCACGACAGAGGAGAAACGGCGCTCCAACTCGCGCCGTCGCTCGCGGCATCGCCCCCCGCATCGGACGAGGTGAGCGTCGAGCAACGCAGCGTTCGGCGCGACAACGAAATGTGCGCCTGAGCAAGCGCCGCACGCCTGAGCCGACGCCGAAGACACCGGCTTTTCTGCGACACGAGCTCCTTAACGCTGTCGCGTTAAAATAAAGGCTAGTATGCTTCGCATCCTGGGCTTAACCTTGGCTAAGCCACAGCCATTTTTAATGGCTCTAACCGGCGCAGTGTGTTACCAAGGACGCCGGAGTGTATAGGGCTCCAAATTATTCTTTTCCACTTATACGATACTTCAACGAGCACCCAAATATAGGTGCACGAGAACGTTCTTGAGTTCGTGATATAAATGCCACCACCGGTACTCGAACCCGAGGACTTGTGTTCTTAGCCATCGCAATGGGTGTCGTGGGTGATACGTTGTATTAAACCAGCGGATTCAACTGGCTTGCTGCCTCGGGCATCACAGTGATCATTGAGCAGTGCGTGCCATACTTAACCCCCTTACTGCATGATTTTTTTAATGCGTTAGCATTAGGTGTGTGGAAGCGGGAAAAAAAGTGTATGTGCTTAAGGTGCGGCAAACAGGTCATGTGGTAGAGGTAGAGAGGGTACGGGAGAGCTTAGAATAGCGCGTATCTGTGTGCATGTTATACGTATGCATACGTATGTGCCTATATATATATATATATATATATATATATGTATATATAGTTATCGCCACGGTCGGTGGTCTGCTCCGGACCTTCCCTTTCCGAAGAGGCAGCTGGTCGTGTGGCGAGTGAGCTCCTGAACAGCACTTTGCGTTGTAGCGAACGCGGCTTAAATCCGGGACATCAAAAAGGCACGGCACGATGCTAACGCATTTCTCTGGCATTTACGGCTACATCGCCGCTGGATGTTTTTTTTTTTCTTGCGAAGAAACGAGGCAGGCCCTCCTTCACGTCAGATATGCCCGAACAAACTTGCCTTTCATAAAAAAAAATGACAGGTTGAGACTTCACATATTAATCTAGAACGCGTAGTGATACACCATGCGGTTACGGCTCCATTTGGTGACCGTTCGCGAAGACGTTTTCCATTGCAGACAGCTCGTAAAAGAAAAATATCACAATAGTTAAAGAAACTTGAAACATATCGCTTTAAAGAATAGAGTGCATATATATATATATATATATATATATATATATATATATATATATATATATATATATATATATATATATATATATATATATATATATATATATGCAGGACTCATTGAACCAGGCAAGGGTTAAAGAGAAATCGCCATGCAGGAGCTGCCGTTCTCCAGAGAAAGGAACGCCCGTCCGCTCATGGAAGCCCATTTGCAAAAAAAAAAACACGGGAGGACTTCGAAACTAGAGAAAGTAAAAGCTCGCGACTTACGTCAAGGACGAGTGACAAGGCGGGAAAGCGACCGAGATGTCGAAGCGACGTTCTCGGAAGTTTATCGGCGACGCTCCGCGGTGGACGCGATCCGAAGTCACACGGTATCCGCCGTCCTCGCCGCTCGGATTCTATATCGGCCGTCGACGGCTGCAATCGGAGCAGACGATAAGACACCGACAGCGCACGAGTGGCTGACAACGTGCCAAATAACCGATCAAAAAAAAGCAGATTGATATACAGCTTATCGGTTGTCCGAGGACGTTGGTCCCCTGTATACTTTTCTTTTTGTTCCGCTCGGATTCTATCGGCCGTCGACGGCTTCAATCGGAGCAGACGATAAGACACCGACAGCGCATGAGTGGCTGACAACGTGGCAGATAACCGATCAAAAGAAAAAAAAAATTACCGACGATTACGTTACTTCCTAATGCGAAATTTGAGCGCAGCAAATAAGCTGTTTCACCTTTTCGATAGATTGAGGCAAAGAAATCGAGCAACACATGTATGCGCTATCACAGAATTTTTTTTTTCACACGTATTCCTTTAACAAAGACTCCACTAACAGTTCTTGACAGTCATGAAGGAAGCTTTGTGGTCGGAGAAATAGACTGATATATGTTCGACTTGGTACACCAATGCTTGATTCTCAAAGACGAGATCTATACAAGTGCCTCGCGAGGTTGTCACAGCCGTGGGACGCGTTACGAGCGAGAGGAACGGGATGTTCTCCCGCATAAGTGTTAGGAATCTGATTGCCACCGCACAGGGCGAACGGCAGCGGCAATTTCGGCTCGGGCGGTGCACATATACAGATCCGCCGCCACCGATCTGGCTCTCTGATTGCCACCGCACAGGGGTTGCATTGGAGGAGGAGCGAAGAAAGGAATTAAGTTCGAGCCGGCGCTTTGACAACCGGAGACTCGCAGGAAGAGGGGGGAGGGGGCGGCGTGTACACCCAGCGGCAAACGATGGGGGCAGAAGCGCGCGCAGCAAGCGGACAACACGATAAAGGGAGGAGGGAAGAGATAGCAGCGACTGACTGATGCCGCTGACGCCGATAGTGAGTCAACCCCAGCTGCGGAGTTGGTTTCAGGGACAACGCCGCCGATGCCGACACAAACAATATGATACCCTCGCTTCCGCAGCGCTAAGGACCAGGTCTAGCCGTGGGAAGGTGGTCACGTATTCGTCGACGTGCCGGGGCCTACGTGAAATAACCGGCGCGTCGGCAACTGAAGAGCACCCTATCCGCCACACAAGAACAGGGGGGGGGGGACCCTTTCCTCCTCTTTCTGCATGGCGGCGACGGTGTTCTATGCAGTCACGTTATCTTGACTCTCTAGCGGCGTCAGCGGCATCCAGCGGTATCAGTCGGTCGCTGCTAGCGCTGGGGGGATGAAAGGGGGGCGGAGCTGGTTACGAGGCCGACGACAACGACGACGACGACGCGAAACCCAGGAACGGACGCCAAAGAGCTGCGCTCTAAAAAACAGATTGATGTACAGCTTATCGGTTGTCCGCGGACGTTGTTCCCCTGTGTACTTTTCTTTCTGTTCGTCAGCGTTGTCTACGAAATGCGTATGTCCATGTAAACATCCTATAAGTCTACATGTAATACGTTGAGCGAAACGAGAACAAGGTGAAAGCAGATGCCAAGGTTTCGAAAAGTGGAGTTGTCTTTCTCAAGGAAAAACAAGAGTCCACTGGTCGAAGCGTTGGTACCTGATGTTTATCTTGTTCTCGTTTTGCGCATCGTCTTGAATTTCCATCTCCCGCATTCCTCGTTGTTTTCCCTGGAAGTCCGCATTTAGACAATTTAATGAGATGCGTGTAAAATGTGTACCCTACGGAGAGGCTCCGTATTCCACGCCAATAATTTCGCATCCTTTCCGCGCAAACATACGGAATCTGCGGACTCCGTATCTGTAATTTTCGTAAGAATAATCACGAAAACATACATGGAATTATCGGAGCACATGCGGAACGTTTCAGTATGGATATATTTAGACGTAATATAAGCCTACATTATAAATTTAATGAGATGTGCGCGAAATGCCGGCGTAGCCGATCTACATGTTTATGCATAGTTAACGAATGAGCTAGCTTGCTCCGTGAACACCTGGTGAGAGGCCTTCGACGTGAGCCCGAGAAAACGCTGCCGACTGTCCAGAGGTGTACACACGCTCGGCTCCAAATGTTTACGGACCACGGGATCCTAGAAGAAACGTTCAATTTCCGGGCAGCCCGCAACAATGGTCAGTAAATGCCGAACATCACAATGTTGTTCACATATATGGGAACAGCAACAGCCCGGCTTTCTTCATTGACAAACCACTAGACTTGTATACATACAAGTATAGAGGCTGTAAATGCGAATAGCTAGGCTGCGTTCTGAGGCCGCGCAGATATTCAGCGTTTTTTTTTTTTTAGGTCATGGTATCCCGTAACATTTTTGTGGTTGACTGTATATCTGTTCGCCAGGAAGAAACACCCGCTCTACATGCGCATCTAATGATCGCCACCATCGTTAAACACACACTCGCCACTCTTCTCACGGTGGCACACCGAGGAAAGAACATTCACGGTGTTAAATCTGTCGCAAAGTATACATGCGAAATCGTTCGTGCGCTGCCAATTAGACCTTTTTTTTTCTGTGCACCCAAGGCAGGTCCAAATAAGTTGTTCGAACATAAAATGAGCCAATTACTGCGGGGCATATCTAAAGAGTGCCAAATCCATGTTCTTTTTTTTTTTCCTTCTGAATACAGGCTATATAGTAGGTTATTCACATTTTATAAGTGCAATGCAGCTTTGAGGTGCTTTGATGACACGAGCACACAGAAAAAAAATTGCTGGAGCAGGCTCGACCATGTTGTCAGTACTAAGCAACTGCGTTTTACTCCACCTAGCTTAAAATTGGCTTGGCCCCTTTTAGAAAGAAAAGAAGAAAAAATCTCCTCGTATGTCGTTCGGCTGTGCGGTGCAGTTCCCATAGCATACGATCCTCGCACTCCACACATCTTTCCTCGTATGTTGTTCGGCTGTGTGGTGCAGTTCCCATAGCACACGATCCTCGCACTCCACACATCTTCGATGGGGAGCACAATATTTCTTTTCTCATTCCCACCCAGGGTGTAGAAACTTACACGGCATACCATATAGTAACTGCCCTCAAACAGCGCCTCCATAGTCAGCCTGGTGATCACGGGCAATGTATATACCCCGTACACTTTTGCCGAAGAGTGTACACACGATATCCGAGAAGCCTATGGCGCGCAAACCGCTATCTCTGCCGTTAGCTTCTACCGTGACGTCAAGATGCTGGCAACCCTCGAGTTGAGGAATCGTCCGAGAGTGTGTAACCACACCATTTCGGGAACGGAAGACGGGAATCAAAATGCTGGGTCACGCCAACGGCCACTGCTCTAAAGACGGCACTCTTCCGTAAGACAGCCGGCCTTTGCCAGCGTCTTCAACGCTTCAGAGTGCGTGTTCATTTAATGCGTGCGGTGGGCTTCCCCATCTTGTGTTGCACATATGCCCTTTCATGTTTAATCGCCGCTCCCTTCCCCTCTCTCTAGTGAATGGTAGAGAACCGTGGGCGTTCTCATCCGATGATTCACTCTACTTATGTCTTTTTTTTTCTTTCTCTCTATCTCGTCTTCAAATTATAGAGAGCGGCATCTGGGCCACTGTGTGTCCTACTGACTGGATAACTGCGAATGTTACCCGCCGTGGTTGCTCACTGGCTATGGTGTTGGGCTGCTGAGCACGAGGTCGCGGGATCGAATCCCGGCCGCGGCTGCCGCATTTCGATAGGGGCGAAAACACCCGTGTACTTCGATTTAAGTGCCCGAGGTGGTCGAAATTTCCGAAGTCATTCACTACGGCGTGCCTCAGAAAGTGGTTTTGGCACAATAAACCCCATAATTTAATTTTTTAACTGCGAACGTTACCTAGCGAAAACAGGTAAGCTTCCGTATGAACTGTCACTGACAGAAATAAATATAAACTTTCAGAAAAGAAACTGCGATTTCTGTCTTCGGATAAACAAAAGGATAAAGTGCACGATGTATAGGCGAAACCAAGGACGCTCAATCCTTTTTTAAGTTTACTTCCTTGGGCGAAACAGAACCAAGAAAAATAACGTTCATAGCAGCGCCGCTTCTACGGGGGAGGGGGGGGGGAGGTTGTAGTACAGATTAAAAAGGCATTAAATGCTGGAGACGCCAAGCTCAAGTGGGACACAGAAACGAAAATTTCAACGGCCATGTTTTACTCAGGTTCTGGCGTCATGTTGTTGTAAGCAACAAACTGACATGTAGTGGCTAGGATATTCGATTTTTTTTATTTCGACGAAGACACTAATAAAACATGAAAAAAATTCTACACACGTTGTGGTTGAACAAATTTTCAGGAGATGTCGCAATGATGTTGTTGCCAGCCCCGCCAGTACTGTACACATACCCTTTCATGTTACCCTAGAAGCTGATCACGTTGCCGCACATTAGCTCCACCGCAACACGAAAATCGTTGCGGAACTCTCCTGTGCAGCTTCGCCAGAAAGTCACTTTTTTGTGGCGTGCTTCATTGTAAAATAGGTTCCTCAATGTATTAGCTAAAGAAATCGCGTGCCATATGAAAAGTAGATAAAATATTGATTTTTCAAAACTTTCCTTAAAGCTTAGTTCGTAAAAATTAGGTTAGCTTTTGAGGCAAGCTGTTAAAACATGGACGGTTTTCTATTAACCCACCACTGCGACATTACTACGACTACGGAAAATTGCATATACGTCGTAAGATTGCCATCACAGCATATTACAGTGTCGCTCACAGCGACGGTGGCCGACTTGGCTCTGACTGTTTGTCGAACGCAACGACTTCGATCAAGGTGTCGAACGACGGGGAGGTTCTATGGTTCCCACACGCCGTTGTGAGGAGAAAGGGGGCGGTGTACAGCGCCTGTGTGCCGACCTCCGGGAGCCCAACAAAGCCATCTTCGTGAACCGATTTCCTCTTCCGCATGCGGAGGAGCTGTCGCAAAACTTGATGGGGGCTTGAATAGACCTGACTTGAAGTTATTGGAGTCCACGTATAACCAGGTCGAGCTGAGAGAGTCCAGCCGTGGCCCGTGAGTTGATCGCTTTCATAACTACAGGGAGGGTTCGTTTTTATATACAAACCAGTGTGTTTTGGTGTGGCACCCGCACCAGTAACTGTTGAAAAATTAATGGAGAACTTTAGGTTAGGGGACGCAAGCGGCACCCATGCGTTGGGGGCGGCAAACCACCGGGTGTACAAAAGAATCCACAGTAAGCACAATGAAGTTGCGTCCTCGAACGCTTGGGTGCAGCTTGAGTCGTCTAACCTAGAGTTCTCCATTAGTTTTCCAGACGGCTTCAGAGGTTCTTTCCGGTTTGTTTATCAAGCTTTCTCTGTCTTTGCTGGCCTAAATTTCCAAGCGATAACCTTTTTTTTTTCTATCTGTACACATGAAGGTATAATGAGGCTGTGTATAGTGACTGCGAACTCAGTCAGTCAGTCAACAAACTTTATTAAGGTGTCCTAAGGAACTACTAAGTCGTAGCTGCGGGCCGCCCCCACGTTGAACTGTTTATATATATATATATATATATATATATATATATATATATATATATATATATATATATATAACGCAATATTTTGTCGAGCGTCACTATGATGCTGCCGTGTTGCCTGTATATATACAGCCATCGAACGACAAACACAGTTCTTATCCGCGCATGCGCAAAGGTTCGCGAACACAACTTTCACTCGCCACGTACCTGCTCGCAAGGCCACGACGCGTCGCGGTGGCTAGACCACAAACGCGCACGAGACGTCGCTTCCTCGATGCCCGTGGTCCATGGCTCGGCCCGGGCCCACGCCAAATGGGCCTCCCTTTCGCCTCGCCAAGCTCGACGGTGCATATCCTACGAACGCCGTCCGCACCACGCTCGCCTCTGCGCATGCAGGTCGATCCATCGGAATTTCGACATGGCAGCCGCCATGTTGCTTGCCCGGTTGCTCCTTAAGCCCGTGGCGCTTACCCACTACACTCCTTTTTTTTTAATGTTCTCGCATTTTGGGAGTGCACGGACGGGGCTGAGAGAGAGAGAGAGAAAAAAAACATTTATTCGAACCATCGAGGTGGTTGCTCTTGATGTCGAGTGGGTGGTGTCCTCATTCCAGGACTCCACTGGCCATGGCTGCTCGACGTACTTGCTGGACGAGAGCTTCTTGTCCCGCCAGGGTATCGCCGGTCAGCCGTGCCTCACGGGCGTAGTCATATATCGTGTCGAATGATACACCTCGCGTAGAACAGTGTCCCGTGCGGAAACGTGTTTGTCTGTAGCCTTGCCCGCGCAACGCGGCTTCTTCCCTCTTCGATTTGGGGGTGCGGTGGTGGATAAGGCCTTCTCCTGACAAGTCTGTGTAATGCGCCACGATTTCGGTGTATCCTCTGGGTATGGCTTCGTCCCCCCCCCCCCCCCTCCCGGCGGCGCGGACACCCGCGGCGGGTTTGCCTGGAGAGTGTGTTCTCGGCCTATGGCGTGCCTGTCGCCGCGTTTCCCGCCAGGGACCCGCGCCCCGGTGTCCAGAGTATGTGTATGTCCGGGAGGTCCTCGAAGCATAGGGTTTCATACAATAATTACTACAGGGAACTCTGGTGCTGCAGTCGTTGCACCATGCACCTTAGGAATGACGAGAAGTACATGGATTTGCCTGATCTTCGTGCTTGTGGATTCAAACGTTCCTGCGGCTTTGTATATTACGCTATCCTATTGTCGTAAATTTCAACGCAATCTATGCTCTTCGAAGTGCAGAAGACGCCGCGAACACGCACAATTTCTATTAATTGCAACGATTGAGCTTGTTCAGGTGGCCAAATCGAAACGCGCCAAGCGTCTCAAGGCAGTGGCATGCCGGCGATAAATACATAAGGGCGCTTCATTCACTTGTCTATACATGCGCCCGTTGCTTAATGGTTTCAATAGCAGGCTTCTGTGCTAGAGTTCCTGCGTTCGAATCTTGCCGTGGGGCAATTTTAATAATGTTTACTTATTTCTTACGCAGTACATTGTTGGAAATGAGGAGTTTACAAAGTAGCAAAGCCGTTTGAAGCCAGAAGGACGAAGTTTAGGCAAACCCCATGTACTTCCCATAATTCCCATGCTGGTACAACCGCTCTCATTGCAGCTCCCGTAGACACTAGCGCCAGAGTTCCCTCTAGTGATTTTTGTAGGAAACTATACGCTTTCGAGTACGCGTCTAAAGCCAGAGCACCTATATCCTTCCAAGTCAGTCGTGCGTACAGACGCCGTTTGCGAGTCCGTTGTCACCACTACTTGTTCGTTCGCATTCACCGTGGTAGCCGCGACAGCGACCGCCGTCACTTCGACCGACTCCTCATCCCGGGTGGCAACCGACGCGGCCGCGAGTTGTTCTCTATACCTTTCGTCCCGCTGACAGCATACGCCTCCATCCATCTGTACAATACGGTATGGGAGCGGGCGCACAACATGACACTGGCCCTCCCCTCCCCCCCCCCATATCCCCCGACCCCCCTGCTCTGGAGCAGTGGGAGCACCCGCTGACCAACTCGTACCTTGGGGACCAGCTTCGACTGCTGGACAAAGCGCGGGCGGCGAGGGACTGCATGACGTCCTGGACTGATGGAGCCGCCCACCTGGGGACGACCATCGTCGTCTGCTCTTTAAATCATGTTCATTTATTTCTCTCCTCTCTCTCTCTCTTCTTCCCTCTTTCACACGCTTTGGGACTTATCTTGTCACACTGGGGACCAGCTTCGACTGCTGGACGAGGCGGGACGGGCGGCAAGGGACCTCGGCGCGTCCTGGACTGATGGAGCCGCCCACCTGAGGACGACCATTTTTTGTCGTCTGCTCTTTAATTCAAGTTCATTTATTTCACTCTCTCTTCTTCCCTCCCTCACACGCTTTGGGACTTGTCACACGCCGACAATCGTCATCTATCTTGCTCGCTTTTGCGCGCCCGGCACTTCCAGGTCACGAACGGTGTGCGCGTTATCGGCGTGACATAGCATTCTCGACGGGAAAGTATGCTGAGTGCAGAGTTTTCATGAAAGGCAACGCAAGCAAGGCAGCTGAAGATTAGTGTTGTGGGGCAAAATAAGCCCCAAAGCGTGAGAGACAGAGAGAGAGTAAAAGAAATGAACTTCATTTAAAGAGCAGACTCGTGGAACCGCACCTATCTAACACACAACTATTTATTGAGGAGCGAGCAACAACTTAGATTGAACGAATGCTGAGAACCACTTACAATAACGCACATTTTAATTGTGTGGCGCCCCACTGAAACGCAAAGACGAAAATAATTTTGCCAGTTACACAGATTTCCCACCACCCGATTCATGGTCCCTCCCCCAGAGTGGGTAGCGCCATTTCACCAAGGAACAAGAATAAAATTGCACGTACCTTATTTACAACCCATGAACTACACAGGAGACGATCCACTTGCTCCCCTTGCAGACGTTTCCCAAATTTTAAAACGACCCTAGATTTTAAATTAACTTTAGACTCTTCTTCGGTGACGATCCGTTTTGGCAGCATCTTCAGCGCCCCACTGCAAGCTAAACAAGGGGAAGCGGACCAATCGAAGACGCTGGCACTAGTCTGCTAACTTCTGACTCTTCTGTTTGAGGTCGGGGTAACTAGGCGCTGCCTGGACCACTCGGAACAGCGATGTCAATCTCGTGTAAGGAAATATCCCCGGAAGAACCCTTCTGAAATCCCTAGTTTGGCAGAAAAAAATCCCTAGCATTGTATATTTACGGTTATTTTTGAGAGTCAATAGTCCGCTCTATTACCCGCACTTATTAATGGTGGTGCTCTGGCGTTAAAAACGAGTACAAGAGCTCCAATACTCAGGCCATGCACTGAACATTTCTACCTCGATCAATTCCTCTCACGCTGCAATAACCATTACAAGTCGACTGGGATATGTCCAACTTTATATTGAAATTTCATTGCTCACGAGCTTAAACTGGCGGCCCCTTGTCATTGCCTTCAGTTTTCCCGAGCGAGCACGTACTGTTATTGTGCAGAGGCCCATTCATATCACGGCCGGCAAGAAAGGACATGCACGAAGCATTTACCATATCTTCTGATGCAGCATTCTCCCGGCGCTGATATCGGCGTACTGGATTTCTATGAATTTTTGTCCCGAGCTGTGAACTATCCGTTGCAAAGCGCCTCTCAGTGCCCCACTTGTCTGCATTAATTTCAGCTTCACAGAACACTTACGATGGCATTGAAAAAGAAAATCTCAGGTTTTGTGAGAGGCTACGACGTGTATTACTGAAGCCAACCAGCAAGTTTCTCTTTCTGAAGTAGCTGGTATTTGCGTCTGCTCAAGTAGCCCCGAGTTGTACAGCTCCTCACCTTATTGTGGGCCACTTCAATGCTCATCACCCCCAGTGGGGAAGTGCAATAACGAATAACCGAGGCAAGGCCCTGTCCGACTTTATGCACTCCCAGGATTTCGTCAATATTAACGATGGCTATCCTACATTTCTGCGTGGCACGTCCTACAGTATGCTGCTTGGACCTGACGTTTGTTTCCTCTCGACTACAGTCCTCTACTAGCTGGTTCAGTGATGCGGAAACACATGGCAGTGATCGCATACCAACGTATATATCTGCGTGAAGTGGTTCGCACCTAACACTTCGTCTCATGTGCGGTGCACAGACTGGCCCACTTTTAATACATTCGTGGAGAATTCATGTGCAGATCTCGAGCCACCAACCCAAATAGAAGACTTGATCACGTCCGCCCTCGGCGAGGTCACGAGGAACGTATGCGCAGCTACACCGGGGTCTCCTGTCGACGTGGAATTTTAGAGGTTACGCACAGCCCGACGGCGCGCTGAAATGCAGGACGGAATCCACGTACGATCTCGCCCTTTGTCGCCGAGCTCAACGACAAATAAAGCGCCACCTCGAGAAATTAGGAAGGAAGCGCTGGAGAAAGTTCTGCTCATCACTGGATCCTCCCGAGCCGCTGTCACGTATTTGGCATGTAGTCAGGAGCCTACGTTCTCCCCCACAAGAAAGGTGCCCTTTCAGTGCTCTGGCCCTTTACCGACGCCGCACTGATGTAGAGGTAGCGGACGACTTCTGCAAAATGATTGTGGGCACAACTCAGCCAGCCTCAATCCAATTCGAAGTTTTTGCGCCACCTTCTCCAAGTGACCACTACGATTTGCTCTTTACGATGCCTTAATTAGAGACTGCTCTTGCGTCGTGTCGGCATTCATCTGCCCCTGGCCCTGACGGGATCTCGTACTCGTCTCTCTCTCACCTTGGTAGGGCTGGTCGCACTGCGCTGCTCAGTTACTACAATGACACACGAGTCTCCGGTATTGTTCCGCAGCAGTGGAAGATCAGCCGCCTGCAGCTCTCTTGAAACCTGGAAAGAGTCCTTGTGAGCTTACCTCGTACCGGCCAGTTGCATTAGCCAGCTGTGTTGGAAAAGTTATGGAACGAATGGTCCTGGTGAGGCTCGAATGGTTTCTGGAGAGAAATTATCTTTATCCGAACATGATGACCGGTTTTTGGCGGGGTCGTCCTTCGATTGACAGCGTCATTGACCTCGTTACGACAGTGGGACATGAAAAACGTCGACGCCGACTCGTCGCCGCTGTTTTTAGACATCAAAGGTGCCTACGACAACGTCCTTCATGAAGCCATTCTCGATGCCCTAGATGACTTGGGTATTGGCGGCCGGCTCTACCTGTGGATTGTGAGCTACCTCAGCGGCCGTTTCGTTTACATGTCCACGATTGACGGAGAGACTAATCGTCATCAGGTATGCCACGGAGTTCCTCGGAGAGGAGTTCTCAGCCCAACATTATTTAATGTGGCACTGGTTGGCCTGGTGAGCGAACTTCCAGCTCACATCCACATCAGTGCACATGCAGATGACATCTGCATCTGGGCTTCTGGTACAACAAGATCACCGTTTTCAATATACATTGTTCTTTAAGCGCGTCTTGCGCATTCAAAACTATAAAATAAGAAAGTTGAGAAGTTCAGACTGGCTGGTACTTGACCATATAAGTAGTTGGAGCCTAAGCACATTAAAGAAAAAAAAGAGGGGCGGGGGGAGGTATGTACGAAGATGCAACAAATGTTCACTGGTGTTCCTGCGTTTTTTTTATATGACAATATTTCTTATTTCTACGCCGATAAAGCGATGTTTTCCGAGTGGTCTCCGGTAGTCTGAAAGTGCGTTGAAGAGAAATAGTCATACGCTAAGCTAAACAAACAATACTTTTGCATTAGAAAGTGACAATGAGATTTATTTGCAAAGGTGTAGAGCATGCTTTACGATTGCGAAGCATGACAGAGCGTGGCCAAACTAATGTTCGAGATAAACCGCTTGTCACTGTAAAAAGTGGATCTTTATGGTCGTAAAAAGCTTCATATTCGCAATACCGGGTGACTAGAATTATGAGCGAAATTTTAAAGTTTGTTTCCAACTGCAATGCCACTCATCCGACGCGAAATTTTGTGAACGAGTCCTGCGATCGTGCTGCATTTCAAGAACCGCGTAGACTCGCATTTACGTGCTCGGCGCTATGTTTTACGACAGGGCCACGAGATCTTTTCCCTACCTGCTAGGGATGTGGTGCTATGCAAATATTTTTTTATTTATCTAAAAGAAAATGATATTCTGTGATGTAACGTGCCAGAACCACCACGTGATTATGAGGCACGCCGTAATGGAGGGCTCATTTTGACCACCTGTGGTTCTTCGACGTGCGCTCGAATTTAAGTACACGCGGGCTGTTTCTCTTTTTTTTTCGCATTTCGCCCCCTATCAAAATGCGGCCGGGGTCGAACCAGCGACCTCGAGCTGAGCAGCGGGACGCCATAACCGTAGACGTGAGCATGAAATGGCAACCGGCAAAGCAGATTGCTATCTGCTTGCGGTTGCCATACAGGCTGCATATATCGAGCACCAAAGACAGTCACGCACAGGTAACTTCCTAAAATAAGGTCTGACTGCCATTGAGACGCATGAGAAAATGTTACCACACGTGGTGGCCAATTTTGTTATAGGAGTGCTACGAGTACCAGCAGTCTCATGTATAAGCTCATTAGAGATTCATTAGGAAGACATGAGAAAGTCACAAGAAAACTGCTTTGGGGCGCACATTAGGAAGACATTTCATGCTCACAAGAAAAACACTCGTCAAGAATTCTACAGAAAGACGGTGGCCAATATGTTTTAGAATGACATTGGGAATACATCAGAAAATTCCAAAGAAACTCATCAGGAAGTCTAATGGATGTGATGTCAAAACTGATCAGACTTTCATGTGAAACTCATCTCCTATTTTCATAAGGGCATGGTTGGAGGCGATGCTAGCCACAATCTAGAATGGGTGCAGTGCATGTTCGTGACGTCACGTTCCACGTCACTGTACCACACCACGCTATACTGTGCACTGGTCCATATGGACGCTGCCCAGCTGGGAGAAAACCGGCAGAGGGCGCCACGACAGGCAGCGAAAGATGCTAGAGGGACCGAGCGCATGCGCTGTCCAGCTAGAAGAAAAAAAGAAAGAGCGCCTGAAGGAGACTCCACGCAGCGTGGCGCCATCTCTCGAGGCGGCGCGAAACCCACGCCGCGGAACTCACGGACCGCTGGCGTTCAAGAGCACAGGAAGCCCTGTCTCAGCGCCAAAAGATGGCAACGAAATCTATGGTGCCCTGTACCTGCCTTTTGAGCGTCGCCATTGGAAATTACGAATAAAACTTCAGCGTGCTATAAGTTAGTTAGATTGTGAACAAGCATTAGGAAGAACTCGGAAGCAACATTTTTTTGTGATTTGCTTGGGCAGTAACTAGCGTATGCAATGCGATCCTGTACAAACGGTCGAGGGCCAGAAATTGCGTTCTTCTTTTAAGTTCCGACTGGTCGCCCGGAAGATCTCGAGGCAGCATGTCGTGAAAACCATTCTGTACTCTGTATACATTGAACATCATTTGATGTGTAATTGGTCAATGGCACGAGTATTTGCTGTAGTGCGCGTCCATGCACCTTTCTTGTTTTTTAAGGGGGGAGGGGCATAGAGTTTCTAAAAATACCCTAGAGGGAAATGTGGCGCTAGTGTCTACGGGGGTTATCAAGAGCGTCGCCTCAACCTACATGGGAATGATGGGAAGTACAGGCTTCGGATTGACTTCGGTCTTTAGACTAGTGGCGTTTGCTTCTGGCGCAGTAAACAGCGCTATACTCAAATATTATCGCGTAAAATCTAATTCTATTTCTGCAGTATGTTATATAATGCACAACACGCTACATAAACTTTGCATGACTTTGAGATGGAAGCATGGTTTACTATGGTTTGTCAGCAGGACACACCAGGGTATGCATACTTGTGCGATTCTGTTCCCAATTTAACGCCAAAGAATAATTATTTATTCACCTTTTCAACAGCAAAACAACCGTGCATGTACTTATATAAAAATACTCATCAAGTAGTTCTGGAAATAAAAATTTTGTATTGTGACAAAGCGTTGCGCCCTTGAGAGGAATGCCAAGGTCGGGAATGCTACAAGTGTCGTCTGCTACGACGCCTGCTCGCTGCAAACGCGAGACTTTTCTCGCAGACGACAGGCACTTGCGAACTCTCTCGCTCTTTCGAAAGGTTGCGTCGGCTGTCACAATTGCTGAACGTCTTCAAGTACTTTTAAGCACATCTGTTGCAGTGCTAGCAAGGACGCTAGTGGCCTCCTACGAGTATGCTCCATCATATTTTATATTGGCGTACCGCTTCCGAAGCGTTACAGCGTGGCTTTGCGGGTACCCATTGTGCGACACTAGACTACAGCTAGGAAGCAGCTATCTTTCCTACCACAAGTAAATTTGTGTTCTCAAAGTCCTAAAACACGCATTTCAATGAGCACATAATGAAGCCCTCAATAAAATTTGATTGCCAAGCCACTAGAAGTACAATTGTATATGTCTTGTATCAGTAGTGCCTTCTTTGTTCTATTCTGAAGTTTCATAAAGCACGTAACGCTACAGTGCCAACCTAACACACTTAACAAACAAAGGTCTAAACGCTCAAAACATGTTCTTTCAACGTTTACGATGCCGCCGCTTTCTCGTCACGGCTTCGACGCCACACCGCGACCCAAGCATCGTCCCAGTCGCTGACCCAGCGCGCTATCGCCACTCCGAGCAACATAACAAACGCAGAGAGCTTTGCGTTGCACTGTCGAACTGCAGGTTATAGCAATTGCACTTGGAGCGAAACCGAAACTTTTAAAAAAATACTTGTGCACTAGTTCGCCAGTCAACAGAATGCCAATCCGAAGCCTGTACTTCCCATCATTCCCATGATGGTTGAACGATCGCAGCGCCAGATTTGCCTCTAGGTATACTAATATGAAACTCTATGGAGGAGGGGTAATTTTCCCCCACATCAGGCCGCGCGCGCATCCCTTCCAAAACGTTTCGCGACTATTCTCTACGGGCGGACTAGATAGCTTCGTCCACTTCGCCGACAGCATTGCATTTCTCCGTGGCTTGTCACCGCGTCACGTTCTCCTTCGCAACGAATGCAGCATGGGGCTCCCGATCCTTTCTGGGAGCGTCAAAGGATTTCGTTTGTCAATTTGGACGCGTCCAATGCAGACGCAGAACTTACCCTTGAACGTTACCTCTGGCTTTCGTGTGCCATCGGGGGCATGTAATTACAGCGAACCCCAGAAAGCGTTTACCAAGCAGATCCTGATTGGCAAGTGACGGTGCCGTTAGAATGTAGCTTCTGGGGCTGCGTGAACGGCAGTTTACATGCCTAGTGCGCGTTAGCTGCCCCGCGCCGAACTTGCCTTTTGAGCCGCGGTCCACGCTTTCGCTCTGAAGGTTGCAACGTGCAAGACGGGTTCCGCCTTCCTCTACTCGGCGTTGTGTACTACGCAGCCACTGTCCGTGCTTCAGCGCCCGAGAGCCACTTAACGCACCGTCAGTCCAGCCACAGCTAGCAATGCGCCTGGCTGGCTGCGTAGGCGTAACAAGTTCAACACTTCCGTACGGCTCACACTTTGCAGCTTACTTTTTCGACATTTACAGTAAACTTTGCCAAAGTTTCGTTGAAGTTGTGTGCCTTTAAGCTAAAGCCAAATACATGCGGAGGAAACCAACACACTGCAGTTTTAGAATTGTTCACTTCGAATTTATGGTGGAAGCACATAGGTGCGTTACAACGTATCAGTGAGGGTTGCAAGGTCTAACCTGCACAGCCCAGCATAAAAGCAGCTCCCGTAGGAGCAAGTACGGGAAGTTCCAAAGCAATGCCGTTGCTTCACCTTGTCTAGCGTTTCATGAAGCCTCCAATCACACTGACTAGCCACTTTTCAGTCGAACAAATGTACCACAGCATAATGCTCTTAATATTGATGCAGCCTTTTAAGGATAGAAAAATACTGCCGACATAGGCACCATAGTGGAACCACATACCACCCCAATAAAGTGCCTTTGAAGTCCAATGGTAACAGAGCCCACCATGCTATGAAAAATTCGCCCAAAATAACGACGCACAGATGAGTCTTTTACTAGCATTTATTTTTCTCCAATAACTGCTCCAACTTTTAACAGAAGCTCCAGATCTTGACTTTTGAGCCCCCACAAGGACGCTGGTAGCTGTGATGGTAAGCTCCAGCAGCCTCATTCGCACTTATCACAAGCCGTCGAAACTGGCAGGTCCCCCAAAACACGGTCGAACATGAGTGGCAGGTTGAGATAAATAACGGCGATGCACCCTCACTTTTGACAAGACTTCTCGGGGGAAATATTTGGAACAAAATAACGCTCATCCTCCAAGCCTCCGCAATACCACTTGCACAGACAAACACCCAAGACAATGAGATGTAAAAAAAACAATAGGGCCTTAGGAAACCCAGGGAAGAAAAAGGACTTGTTCCCGAGACATCAGCTTTGAAATGCAAGATGAGTGACAATAACTTAAAAAAAATTTTTTGCATTAACAAGTAAAACAAGTTGCAGAGGGAATGCAGAGTACACAAAAATAAACATAGCTTCTTTTCAAATATCACAATGAAACAAGAAACGAAACAAATTTCAGAGAACACACAGAAGGCATAGGCTGCGGCATGAAACAGGAACACTAAGTCACTGAAAGCAGGTGCAACGGAAAAAAAAAAAAAAGTGTAACACCGGTAACAGTTAATGTCCCAGCCCTCAAATCCCTCCCATGCCCTAGAAGGTTGAAGTGTGTGGCTGGGATGCATCATCTTGGTGCAGGTGGAAACACAGGTGAAAATGAGAAATAACCTAGCAATTTGTTGACGCCCTAAGGTGTTGGGCCAGAGAGGGCCGTGTCCTAGACAGAGTAGTAGCTGTTCTGTTGTTGGCCGTAGCCATTCATCTGGTTGTCTCGAGAGCCCAGAGAAACGCTGTTGGCGCCGCTGGCAAAATGTGTGTGTGTGTTGCTGGAGCCGCCGCCAGAGTTTCTCCACGAGCTGCCGCCGCCACCTGAACGCCAGCGGCCTGGAATGAAGAATGGAACAGAAGTTACCTCCACGAGCTGCCGCCACCACCTGTACGCCAGCGGCCTGGAAATGAAAAATGGAAAAAGTCACCACACCATAAATGCAGTTCTAGCGAAACGAACACTGCGGAAACATGAAAGATTGGCAAGACTGGCAGAGCACTCGAAACTCCGGGCCACGTGATCAATACATTCCGTTACTCATTATTTTCAGTTTCCTCACAGGCTAATCATCGGCCACTTCACGTGTCAAAGGGGAAATGCAAGGGATAACGAAATTGATGGAGAACACAGCCCCTAATTTACAATTACTTGGCAGAAAGAACACGAAGGGCAAACCTTAATTTTGTGCCAAAGCTGTCAAGCCCATGAATGTCTGCACTGTCACACATTCTTGCTAATTCAGGTCTGCGCACAGTATGCGTTAAAGCCCACAAACACACAAAGAGTGCTGCACAACTAGTCACATCGCACCTTCGCCGAGTCTTTTCAAGTTTAGAAAAAAGCTTTTACGTAGAACATATAGAGCACAGAAAGATGATTTCTAACATTTGAGAACTTAATACCAACTAATTATATAATTACGTAAAAAAAATAATAAACAGCCAGACTTGCTCCAAGCGACGGCAAACACCATCTTGGTTCTGTTTAGCTACGTAGGACACCCTGCATATTTCTGACAATTTAGCCAAAGAGAAATTTCACTGCCGGTGGCCTTTAGGCGAGACTGGCCGCATGCCGCGACTAGAGGGGGCTCGCCCAATCGCTGATCCTTCCCGGAAGCCTCCCCATTGAGTTGGGTGTTGCACAGACTATAAAGTGATGGACAATGGAGGAGCTCTACTGGTTTTCTATTCTGGCTGGCCTACGCTAACCAGTGCAGCTTGCGCTGAAGAGATCGGGACACTCACTTCCACGGCCGCCCCATCCTCCTCCGGAGCGGGGGTTGTTGGCGATCTCGTAGAGCTTGGGGTTCACGACCTGGTTGGCCTCCTGCAGGACCGAGATGAGCTCCTTCGCCTGCCGGCTGTTGTTGGGCGTGAAGAAGGTGTAGGCGGTGCCCGTCTTGTTGGAACGCGCCGTCCGGCCAATCCGGTGGATGTAGTCCTCCGAGCAGTTGGGGTAGTCGTAGTTGATCACAAACCGCACGTCGTCGACATCTGTGAGCCAGACCCACCACCCAAGCGGATTAGAGGAAAGTAACCAACGCTGATCTTGGTAATGTTGGCAGGCAGCGAGCTCTCCTTACTATTTGCGAGATAACGAGAGTTCGGCGAGTCCCGTTTTATATCACGAAGGATATACATGGAACATTTACTACCCTGCAGTTGTAATTTTTGATGCGACTGGTGCAAGGTTGCAAGTTAGTTGTATGCTTTCATGCCAATGTTCATACGCAGTATGTGCAGCTCGGTGATTAAACAGCCAGCACTCTCCAAACAGCCATGCAGTTCTACATGCATGCTGCATAAAATGAACAAGATCAATGTACTGTAGACTAGCACTGCTCCCTGTCACCACTCCCATGCGTATCATAGCATTCCCTCTGTAACCTGCTGTCTGGTTAGACTGTAGCTAAAGTTCAGAGCCGTGCAGCTAGTGTACCGTTTTGTCTACTCTCACTCGCGCGAGAATGTGCTGCGACTAGTCCACCCAAGTGCCTGTCACACATGGGCACAGTGCACCCATTGTGAGAACAGACCTTAGAGTGCATGGAACTGTTAAGGATTTGGTGACACTTATTTGAAACTAATCAAGCACCTGCACTTTGCAATCTCACAGCAAGAATGCAGTTCATGAGAGGATGGATTACCTGCAGCTAACGTAAGCTCATCTAGACAGTGAAATGATACAGCAGATTTAACTACCATTCACTAAACAAGGCACTTCAAAACAAGGTTAGGTGTGCAGGAGAGAAATAAACCCCTGAAGTTTACAAGAATTCTTTTTTGTGTAACGGCAAGGGTGCTACGCACTTATGCGCAGTTGGTAGTGTGCCTTGTCAAGCATTAATTTATGCTATTTACGCTGTGCTCAAGCCACTCGGTACATTTTACTAGCGCAAACTAGACGCCCAAATTTCCCAATTCAATCATACACTACGGCTGATTGAGAAATGCTGGTGCAAACACGACTGCTACGCATTAAGGGGGGACGCGGGTCTTGAAATTGCGAAAAATGGTCAAAAATGGCAATTTTCAAGAATTGCGTTTTTGAAGTCTTTAATGTCCCAACTATGCCTCTACAAAATATTATGGCTCAACTCCTACTCGAAGTATAAAAAAACGGCAATTTAGAAACGTCGGTGAGCCGAAATTGAACGCCAAGCGCGAAGATTTGCCTCATTTTCAAGCTGCCGTAGCTCCGCGCGACGCGAACCGATCGGCGCCATCTTGGTCTCGTTTGAAAGCTGGTTTCCCGCTCTCCATTCTGGCGCCCCTCGGCACGCTGTAAACCCTCGTGCAGCGGAGCGATCGGCATCCCAAGCACCCGTTCTCAAGAGCGAAATCGTCGCGAGACAGCCGCTGATTGGGTGAAGCGGGCGCCTCCCCGAGGCGCAGCCCTCTGATTGGCCGTGACGCATGCTTCGCCTGCCGCGGCCCCGTTGTTCGACTCCTTCGCGTCGTCTGCTTTCGCCGGCGCGCACGTCATTTTTCGCATTCCTCTTGTATTTTTCGTTCTGCCTTTTTCTTTATCGTTCTTGTAGATATTTTGGCTATTGAGTCACCTCTTTTAACCACGAATTTCTTGCTTTTGCGTGCCTGGTGTCTTTGTTCCGCGTGTCACGATGGCGCGAGACGCGCGCTTGAAAGCAAGCACGCGAAAAGCAGTCAGCAAAAAGAGGCGCGCATGGAATAAGAGCGCTACATCGTCGAGAACTACAGCTTCGGTGATGCCGCAAGCTGCTGTGGCATAAAGATATGGCTGTGGCCTTGGTGGATGCGGCTGGACTGAGCTCGCCAACAACAGCTTCGCCGGTGGACGCGGCTGGACAGTCCCGATCGGTGTCAACTTCGGTGTTACCGCAAGTCTCTGCAGTGCCGGTGGATGCGCCTGGACTAAGCCCGTCGAAAATGCTAACTTTTGAAACGCTGCAAGTCGCTTCGGATTCCGTGTCGTCGGAAGCGGCCGAGCCGGCCGACCTAAGCCTAACGTCGACTTCGGCGTTTCCGAACGCCGCTTCGGTGCCGACGGACGCGGCTGAACCGAGCTCGCGTGCTCAACGCTTCGACGCGGTGTTTTGCGCGGAGTGCGCGGGGCGTGAAAAGTACGCAGACAACATTAAAACTTCATTGGCGAAGAAGTCCGCGACTTCCCGCAAATTCGAGCTAATGAACGTCGGCGCAGCAAGTAAAGACGACTTTCTGAGCTTTTTTTTTTTTTGCCAAGTACCAATGCAATACAGAGGTTTTCACAATCTTTACATGAACAGATTTCTTTGAGTTTGGTGTTATTGTGTTCAGTAATGACTGGGCTGCATGCTAAAGCATTAAATTTTTCCATGTGATAGGTAAACAAAAGTGGCAGAGTAAGCAAAACTTTGAATGCAATTTTCTCAGCTTAGCTTTTTCGATCAAATGCCTTTGCCTTACAGAACTTTTCATAATGTTTGCATCAACTGATTTTATTGAATTAGGTATCATTTTTTTCAGTAAAACCTCAACTACATCCTAAAGCTTTCCATTTTTCATTAAACCCATTAGACTAGCAATTAGGTCAGATGTAAGCTAATTACTCCCGCATTGTTTTTTTCTTCCTACTTTGTTATTCATTCATGACCTATATGATCACTTTTTAAAAATTTCTTTAGCTTTAGGATGTGCAGTGGGCCCTTGGAAATGACAGCCATTCTTTGAAACTAGTTTTTTTAATTAAGAAATTATCATAATGGCCCGTAAGAAAAGACCTATGTGGGATGAATTATTTTGCAATATCTTCATTTATAGATGAGATATATAAAATCTGAATATATATTTGGGATCAGCATTCAAAGATATATCTGCATGCCAATTTTCAGGAAGATATGTTAAGAAATAAAAAAAAAGTTTTCAAGACCCTCATCCCCCCTTAAGAAGCCATCCAAATTTTAGCTACCACAAATGACAAATCCCGCGTCAATATGACAACGGCATGCAAGTGCAAACTACTAAGCCTGCGGTGTGCCCCAGAACCTTGAGATGCAGCCACCTTTGAAAAATAAAAAATGCAGGATGCGCATGCCTACGTGCAAAGCAAGCACAGTCTCCTCGCCATTAAGCGTAGCGCAGGACACCTTGCCAAAATACAAATAAAACCTCCGAGACATCAAAAGGCCAAGAAGCATCTTTGCAACTGAGATCCTCCACTAGACCTAACTCCCGTGAGTGCAGAGCCAATACCCTGAGAACTAAAACGTATAATGCTCCATTAACTTCAGCTACTTGTGCCCTTCCGACAGAGGCCTAAGTGCTACATCAGAGCTGACGAGCAGGCAAGGATGTGCATGCTCCAAACACGCACGGTCTACCCTCGTCCTAGCCCTGGCTAGTCACCTGAACCAGTGCCGAGCGAGAAACGAAAGCTAGGCAGCGTGCGGCCCCACAAAACAAGGGGTACGGGAAATAAGAGGATGTAGAGATAAGACGCAATAGAAGTATGTATGCAAGAAAGAAAAGTGTTTGCGCACTGAAATTTACCTGCAGCCGCCTTGCGAGAGAGACAGGGCCATGCCGTGGCCTTCAAGAGTCGTCGGCCAGGGGGGGTGGATTGGCAGCGTGCGAGCGCACACTTCGGAAGACAGGACGCCGCCACAGCAAGGAGGGCGCCCTTCTCCGCACACGGCCACCCGTCAGCGGCCATTACACTTTTTTTTCGTTTGCGCCGCCTTCCGTTAGAAAGCCAGCGGCAGCTGAGGCCGTCCCCTGGTGCCGCACCACTCACTCTGCCACGGCGGCCTTCGCGCTTTCGTTTTGCTGTTGTGCCATGCACCTTAAAAGCCAATCGTGTCAAATCCTCACTCATTCCTTTCTGCCTCGCTTCAAGGGTGGCCCCCGAAGCACACCCACAATCCAGCTCCCAGCCAATTCATTTCCCAGTCCCAAAACTTCCTCCGTCACTACAGTGATAGTCATATTTTGCAGTTAATAGTCCAGGTGCAGCCAATCGGGTCAATCCATGTCGAATTTGGAAAAGTGCGCTGCTGCTCCATCTCCGGCCAATCGGAGCAACTTGAGCCAAATTTGAAAAGTGCTGCAGCTACTTGGGGCATAGAGATGCATCCAGCTGCTTACGAGGCCCGCGCCTCGTGCGAGCTACGCTCCCCGTCCGAGAGAAATCATTTGCGCCCGCCGGGCCTTCAATGGAAGCCACCGTCCTTTTTTAAGCGTTTTCATGTGGCTCAGGGAGGCCCGCCCAGTGCAAAGCGAGGCACTGCGTATGGACAACCTGGGGCCCACACAAGTGCCTCTGGAAAAAAAGGAAAAGCCAAGACACGTCAGTCAGCGTCTGGTCTCCCAAAGCCCGTCCCCGCAGACCCAACACATCCAGCCCTGCCCCCTCCAAAGCGTAGACGACATGTGCATCTGCCCAATCTGGAGCACCCACTAAGTCGAGCCCCCCCCTGCCCTCCTCTCCTGCCAAGTGCAGTTGCATGAAATGCGAACGGGTGCACATAGGCATAATTTGACTTGTCCCAATAGGGCAAAAGTATTGCCCCAGTAAGAACTGTTGGCCAATGGGATGCAGGCACTGCACAGGCACCTGCACCGGTCGCAAAACTGCTGCCTCAGCTGGTAACAGAAGGTTAGAAGCTGTGACAGCCATCCTCTAAATCAACGCGGTGTAGTGAGCTTCAATTCAACGTGCAAAGTCCACGTTACTTGCTGCTTTGAGATGCCCCTAGACAGTATGTTAGCCACGACTAGGCAAAAATATTAGACAAACGTGTGTGTTGCCTTTCACATTTCAAGCAACTGCACAGAGAGGTTACATATGGTAGTGAAACATAGCTGATAGCCTGTTGCACAAGTTACCTCAGGGCTAATAATAACAGATGAATGCCTGCTTTCACTAAATATTAATTAGTCTATTAAGAACAAAGTGAAATACTAACTTTAAAATCGAAAATGTCTACAGCAAATGGCCTGCACGCATTTAACAAGCCCGCCCAAATTTCAGCACAAATTAGACAAATGTGGAGTACCCTGGCTATCCTGAACAATGGAACAGTACCCACACACTCGGCACGCCGTAGGCACACCCAAGATGGCAAATTGTGAGCAGCAGCCATAGAGCAACAGTTCCAGTAGGTCTAAATCATAGTCCCACCTGCTTAAGTCCTAAAAGAGGCATTTTAATAAAAGCTCGCACCAACAATCACCTCAAGCTAGTACATTGA
The DNA here is from genome assembly GCF_038994185.2 of Dermacentor albipictus. Classification (NCBI taxonomy): domain Eukaryota; kingdom Metazoa; phylum Arthropoda; class Arachnida; order Ixodida; family Ixodidae; genus Dermacentor; species Dermacentor albipictus. The sequence goes on along the minus strand of NC_091828.1, from coordinate 98,785,089 downwards.
AAGAGCATACCCTAAATATAGAAAAACATATCTCCTCATCCCCATAACCTGTTTCACACTAAGCGCCCACTTCTGAGAAGTAGTAGCAGCCGGCTTTTTCCCCAAGTAACCGAACGGTGCCATCCCACAGCCCATCTTGCATCAACTAGACTGGAGGTAGGCTTAACTCACCGAGACCCCGTGCAGCCACGTCAGTTGCAACCAGGATGGGAGCCCTTCCAGACCGGAACTCTGCAAGTTTTCAAGACGACAACCCATCAGCTTTTCCGACAGACTAATATGCAGCGCAGCGTGAAAACAAGCCCCAACGAGGAGCGAAACTCACCATTGAGCACCCAGTCACGCTCCTGCTGAGTCTTGTCGCCGTGAATGCAGATGGCGGGCCAGCTGCGTAGCAAAGAGACAGCAGCGGTAAGCAACCACTTCGAATGCAGTAACCGACGGGTACACAATCTCGGATTAACTCAAACAAGCGTGGAATTGTTGATTACTGAGACACCATGGCACAAGACCATGACTGCCAAGAGAATCTCAACCTTCGAGCAAAAGCAGACTCAAAATTCCAAGCAAGGCTCTGCAAAGCAGCAGCAGTTCTCACCCGTAGCGGCGCATCTTCCTGGTCAGGTCGTCAACTTTCCGCTTTGTTTCCGCAAACACAATGGTCTGTGAAGAAAAGGCAAGTGTCACTGCAGCGCAATTTACATGCACCCAAAAGTCTATTTGATCTGCCTGCACTTCCTTAAAGGGACACTAAAGTGAAAAATGATTTCTTCTACATCAGTAAATTACCGTTCTACAACACCAAAAACTTGACTCTTACAACAAGACGTTTGGTGAGACAGAAAAAGCGCAAGAGCAAAATACGGGCGAGTTCCCGCACCTGGGGGCTGTGACATCTTGGATTTTGATGGTATCTTCTGGGGCCTACTAATTATATATAGCGTATTGACTACAATGTGTTCTAAAGGAGCCAAATATTAAACATGACAAGTTTTGGGAACCTTTATTCAGCCAACGCGGCCCAAATGCGAAAACACTTTGGCATCCCTGACGTCCCGCTGATGTACCGGCACTGGGGTTTCGGCGCGAAATTCAAATACCAATACTTGGACCTTCATTTTCTCATCTAATAAACTATTTTTTTTTAAATGACTGCCTGCAGGGTTCTCAAACAATGCTCCATTAGTCTAAACTAATTGATTGTTTCACTTTAGTGTCCCTTTACCTAGTGCTGAGGAGTTCTGCGTCTCATTCCTTTCAAGCTCTCAACATGGCAGTATCGGCCAAAGTTTTCAGAGCCTTTCCCTGCCGTAGATAGAAGGTTAGCAGTGCAGGTGATGTCAAACATTAACACTTTATAGACGAGCGTAATGCGGTGCTTACTCAGTAACATACCACAAAAATTTTTTTCTTGCAGAGTTTTGGCATTCAGTACAACATTCCTGGCAAATGTTTTGAACCACCTATAAATTACAGGCACCGAAGCGTCATTTGTTAGTTTAAAGAAAGAACACAGGATGACAAATAACAAGTTGGGCACGCTACTCAATTTCTATTGAAAGCACTATCAGAGGAGACAGTGGCATCACACATGCCATAAAGCAAATGAAACATACACCTATGGTTCGTCCTAGGACTAGAGCTGTCTGCACAAATTTCAAACGATGTCATACATCTCTTGGGATGAAGCTCACTCAACACTTTTCTGCTTGGTGTTTACCCGGTGTTGCCAAAAATATTTTCCGTGAAATTTTCATTCCATTGATTACGGTTACTCTCAAAGTGTTTCACACATTCAGATAGAAGATGAACCTTTTCCGAATATCTTAAGGTCTCGTTTCTAGAAGGTTAATGTAAGGGAAATAAAGTATATACACGAACTTGACACCCAATATTAATGTAACTAACGAGATTAATAAAGGCATGTTCGAGCGGAATGAAGCTTCGTTTTCACGAAGTTCTGAGTACTAGTTCGCGAAATGTGAGACAGATCAGAGGGCTTGATTAAGGACAACCACACATGCAAGAAAAAAAAAACTGCAAAACTGCAGAGTAGACACTCACCTTGTTCTCTTTCTCATTCAGAATTTCCTGGTGGAGTTTCATGAGCCTGGAACAAGAAATATGTGCAATGTTAGCACGTAACACAGCCATCACTTGAGCCCCACTCCCCCACGATGCGCTTTGGGCGAAGATTTTGGCAGACAATGGGCAAACGCCGCCCTTAAACGCATGAATGTCCCAGGGCCCCCTACAACTGAAGGCATTTGACAAAGTGGCCCCAGTGAGCGAGAGGCCTGGTGTGTCTGTAACGAGGCTTTGACAGCTCTGCCACTGGGAAGATGCGACAGGCCAACATGACCTCGTAGTAAACTGCAGTGCCTCAGCACCTGCTGGTTCCACGTGCCATTTCAAGCAGGCTACTTGAATGAAGGTACACTTGCGCGAACAGCCAGCGTGTAAACCCAGAAAGTGAATGAACAGCAGCCACCAAGCAAAAACGCATAAAAAACGGCAAACTTATTGCCTGCCATGCAGACAGACACGGCAACACCCTGGCTTGATTAGGCACCACTACAAACCTATTTATAACTGTAAAGCTTCCCGGCGACCCAAGAGTGACACCCACCTGCAGCCTGTGCAAACGCATCACGAGTGTCACCTGCTTCTTAGCATTGGCACAGAACTATGCAAAGCTAGGTGATGTGCCCTCCTTGTGCTGCAGTCTGGTCTACGACTCACCCTCCCAAATTCTTCAGACAATTAGCACATACAGCCCCCCCCATACTATTCACAAGAATATTCATTTTGGAAGTTCGACTGCATAAACCGGAATGAACTACTCCAACAGCTCAACTACAGCAGCCTTAATAACGGCCATCGGCAATGACAAGCTGAAGTTTTGCAGCTGCAAACTTCCAGCGTTTTCTCACAGCCAATGGAGTGGACAAGTGCTTCCCTGGGTGCTGCCGTTCTACACTTTTAAGGAGTCAAGGCACTTCAATGAACACACGCTCGCGCATGCAGCACAAGCACTACTAAAAGAATGTGCACAGAGCTAGGACAAGGAAAGAAAAGGCAGGGCACGCACTTGTCTTCTTTCTCGGTCTCCTGGCAGACGTCGATGATCTGCAGGATGCGGTGGTTGGCGCACAGCTGCAGCGCACCGATGTTGATCTGCATGTAATCCTTCAGGAAGTCCTCGGCCAAGGAGCGAACCTCCTTGGGCCAGGTGGCACTCCACATGAGGGTCTGGCAGTCGGGACGGATCTGCTCGATGATCTTGCGGATCTGAGGCTCGAAGCCCATGTCCAGCATGCGGTCGGCCTCGTCCAGAACGAGGTAGGTGCAACGCCGGAGATTCACCTTGCCCGCCTCCAGGAAGTCGATAAGGCGGCCAGGCGTGGCGATGCAGATCTCGACACCTGCAGGTTGAACAGAACACTGCTTCTCAAATTGAACTAGCACAAGGAACACCTGCGCTAACATTGTTTGACAGCCACGGCATCTTACACGCTATGCTTTCTTTGCACCGACCCTAAAAGCAAACGAAGTTTATAGACAGCCTGCATGTTGGTAAGAAGCGGGTTGTGGCAACGAAGTTAAATACTGGAAGAGAAGACTAACAAGTGCACTCTGGTTAATTTGGTATTCCCTGTTATCTAAGGTAACATTTGGTCATTCCAAGACAACTGCCAGTGATGAGGATGCAAAGTTGGTGGTTGATGACTAAAGGTACAGTACTGGAACACGCTACATATAAGAGTAGACAAAGTGCTGTGTGTGTAGAGCTGTCACTGTTTTGTTACCTATAGTCATGGCACTAAATGCAGCTGCAGACCGACGAAATTCGTAATTGCGGTTTACGAATTCCCAAGTTCTAAAGCGACAACGAGAGGGCGAGTTACACAAGGTGCAAAAATGCTTGAAGACCAATCTGCTGGTTTTACTCGCTTTACTGCCTTCACGTACCCTTACATAGGTGTCTAAAAAGAAACTGCCTCAAAATTGCACAGCAACTTCTGGCTGCAACACGACCCCCACCACCACTCACCTCTTTCAATATCCCTAAGCTGGGGACCCTTCGGTGCACCACCGAAGACGCAGGTGCTGCGCACTCGAGAGAACTTTCCGAAGTCCGAGGCAACCTGCTGGATCTGCTGGGCGAGCTCACGTGTTGGTGCAAGAACCAAAGCCTGCGTACATCAAAAAAATAAAGTGTCACCAGATGGGAGAAGTAACAATACTGCTTTGCTGGCAGCCACACTTCAGGCTGCGAGCGGTTCGTGCTCACAGAAACACTGCAAAGCAGAGGGAACGCAACTGACTAACAAGCTTAAACATCGCCAGAAAAACACCTGCAGTGTAGCACTCCGGATTAGTGTGTGGCACTCCGGAATAGTAACTTTTACCACCTAGAACTTAGCGTGTTTATATCCACAGGATGTCCCAGCTAATGTTACCCAAGTTCTAAAAAAAAAAAACTCAGGTGCAATAAGTTTATTAAACTTACACGGTATGTGTCATCTGCACTCATCCTCCCCCACAATAATTTTTCTGTACAAATTAATTTCTCAACTGAAAAAAAAAAAAAACTAAGCAGCTTGGTTAACGTTAGCTAGGACACCCTATAAGAGGACTGATGACTGTACACCATATAGGTTTCATAACCACATACTCTACCAGTCATGTTTGTAAGGATTGACTGCTAGCTGAGTCACCGAGTACACAAACCAGTACACAAGCATGTTCACATTCTCGAACTGCAACTTCCATAGATGAGACTCAAACCACAGCACCGTGGCCATCAACCCACTCTGCTGCCCCCCAATTCCCTCTACTACAGCACAGCAGCAACATTAGCCATGCTGACTATCTTCCAGCCTTCAGACATGCTAGGCTATCAAGTTCACACGTGTCATGAATTAGCCAGGTTATGCAAAGGCTGGCAATCGGCCGCCACCAGCTAACCATTGCAGTTGTTCGTGCCCATTTACAACACTGGCATCCGATACTTTGCTGCCAGGGTCAGCGCCAGGATACGTTTCACTGTCGCGAGGCAGCCTACAGAGGCACGTGTCCCACCCAAAAGCAGCTGAAGTCTCCCAGCTGCTCAAGGGGGGCTCACCTCTTGGTTTCCATAAGCCCCAGCAAGCCAGCAAAAAAAAAAAAAAAGGGAACTATGAAAGGTCAAAACTAACAGGGTTCACACAACACACTTGTTGAGAGCAACGCATGTGCGTGCAACCTGTGACCAAAAAGTTTGAACGTTCAGTTACGCACTGATTTGGCTGGTGCTCACAACTTGTCATTTATTCACTTCTACCACATATTGATCACAGACGTGCAATTTACTGGAAGAGAACGCGAATACCCAGTTTTCCCACTTCCGTGCTACCTCGGACAAGTCCGACACTGCAAGCTATCACCAACAAAAGTAAACTTCTGCATCCGATTTCCTACAATCATGTCGCAAATTGAGGTGTAAGCAATGTGGATCTGCAAGTACGCAGTAAATTTATTTTCCTACATCAATTACCCCCTCAACAAATGCATAGCTTATTGCGCTGTGTCTTCTTCCCTCCGTCTATTTCGTGCTGCCCAAGTCGAGGATGCATTGCCCACTTGCCCAGCAAACCACCATTCTGAAGTAGCTTACTAAGTGGGGATGTGAAAATATTCTGAAGTGTTCAATTATTTGGTTGGACACGAATATTCGAATCCAATTTAATATATTGCCGACTGTGTGGGAGCGAACAGGGTGCTTAGTATTTGTTTCTATCTAATCTAAAAATAGTGGGGTGATTTTGTGCTGAATCTAACTATGTCGTGACAGTAGCGAAATTTTACATGTAAAGCACACTTAGCCACTAAACTGTTCTCAAAAGCCAGCCTCTCAATAACAAGGGGCATGGGTCTGCGAAGAGCGAGGGTGCTTTATTTTTTTACATTGCCACCCCAAAATTGCTCGACAGCAAGTGCAACGAGCGACAACTTGCACATGGTCAAATTACTCCGATTTTGCGGGCATCTGATGTGGTATAATAAGGCACAGGCTGGCAAGCACAGCTAGTGTGAATTACTAAATTTTCCATGTTAACATGAGCTACGCACCCAATGTTTAGTATAATGGCTTACTATACAAGCCTAGTTTTTTTTTTACAATCGACAATAAATTGCAATGTTCCGAAATTATTTAGCCCAACTTGCTACTATTATATGCACGTGCATATTATTATTCGCTGTTTGATTCAATGTTCGAAGCTAAGTGCTCGTATTTGATTCGTATTTCAACACTTTGATATTTGCACACCCCTATTATTGAGCGGATTTGTCACCAGCAATTCGCTTGGTTTCTTAAACTTGTGCACTTTAGGCCACTACTTAAATTTTAAGAAAACTTATGCACAACTACAAACAGTGCTGTTTCCACTGGGCTCCATAATGGAGTAAACAATGGCAATGTCGGGATCTCCGATCCTGACATTGCCATGCCATGAATAAGCTATACACTGCAACACAAATTTTGGCACTCGCAGAACACTGCAAAAAGCTACGCTCTACGACACTGCTCACACACTTAGCGGACTAATCCAGGGCCCTGGAGGCCGAGCCAAGAAAAGACCACAGCCGAGACACAAAGCGCACTCACAATGGGGCCGTCCCCGCGCTGCAGGTATGGCTGGTGGTTGATGTGCACGATGGCAGGAAGGATGTAGCCAAGCGTCTTGCCCGAACCTGTCTGGGCGATGCCCACAAAGTCTTTGCCGCTGAGAGCGATGGGCCACCCCTGGGCTTGGATGCAGGTCGGCGTGGTGTAGTTTTGTGCGTGGATGGCCTTGAGGATGTAATCGGGGAAGTTGCCCTCCTCGAAGTGCAAGATGGGCTTGAACACCTCCCGGCCCTTCACTGTGATCTCGTTGGCCTGCCGATATGCGTCCACTTCCGCGGGCGACCGGTTCGCTGTGTTCGGGTGCTCCTGGTAGAAGTTCTTCTGGAACGGCTGCAGCTGGATGCGGTCCCAGTCAGGCTTGCGCAGGTTGCCGCCGGGCTGGCTGTTGCGGTAGCTGCCTGAGCCGCCACGCCTGTCACCGCCGCCTCCCCAGCTGCTGCCAAAGTCCCTGCTGCTGGTGCACACGAAAAATGACGAATAAGCTTTCTACCCCAAGCTGCCTACAATTTTGCCAACGTGTGAACATAAACTTTGAAGCGCAGAGATTAGCAGCAAACTGCTGTTTCAGACTCGTGCTCGAAGCACCTGCTTTGAATACAAGCATCTAAAACAATTTTAGAGGCCAATATAATTGCCAACTGCCATCAAGGTTGCTGACCAAGCTGACAGCCCTGGTACAACCTTTACTTTGCACAGATATTGGGGTCACATGTCGAGACAGTTCAATAACCTTATCCAAAAATGAATAAATTAATGTGCTTTTAGTATTAAGAGGAAGCTTTAGCGCGAGCCAAACTCCGACGCGGCCTACTCAAATACATGTAAAACGTAAAAAGTTTTTTTCCGAGATGAACTCTGGACAGATTTTAATGAAATTTGTTGCATTTTACGAGAAAGTTAAAATTCTAGTGACTGTTGGAAACGTAATTTCAATTTACGGCCACATTTTGCATGAATTTTCAAAAATACGAAGGTCTGAAAAAGAGACGCATGAAGTCTAGAAATTAATAGCTCTGCTTCAAGAACAGATGTCGCAGTTCTGTAAACGGCATCCATTATATCATTGAATGCGGACAAATTCGATATGTCATTTCATATCTTATTTGAATTTGTTATGCTGTGTGCAAGTGTTCACAAAAGCTGTATGCCCATATTAGATTTTTTTTAGATTCATATATATTGTATCAATTTTGTCCGCTTGAGATTTACTATTCGATGCAAATCACAGAATTGTGGGATCCTTTTTCATCGCAGAGTTTTAAGCATGATAGTTTCGTCATCTCAAAATTTTTTTGACAATTTTTATCAAATATTGACGCCCGAAATCAAGAATTCAAGACCAACAGTCACTACATTTTAAGATAATTTTAAATGCAACAAACCTCACCATACTTGGTGCAGTGGTTACTGAGAACAAATTCTCCTTTGTTCTACTGTTGGCTCTAGGCACATGCAGCGATTGCTAGACTTGTAGAGCACGAAGAGTCAAAGCGGGATTACCCAATATATCCACAATGACAAGTGGCTTCCCCTGCAGGAGCTGAGCATGCTGCTGATGTTTGCATACGATCATCCTCCCAATGCTATTTCTTATGAATTACGCTACGCACATTACGGAGTTTGCCCAAGCCGCCAATGGCTGGGGACATGACGATGCAGCGCCACTTAGGGAATGGCAATTCTCTCATTGGTGAAACCTCCTTTTAAGCATGTGTCAGCATGGAGATTAAGGTTGGTGCAAGGTTAGGTTAGGTTAAAAACAAGTTCGGGTTAATTCAGCTAGAACGAAATGTTACTGAAGCTCCCAGATAGGGTTATATTTGCCTAAACCAGACTGAATTCCCGGCGGGTGTACGTTTCAATTAGCAAACTACTGTATGGCTGAAACGACAAGCCTTACATGATCACCGCGCCGAACCTTTGCTTCGTGCACCCAGCCATTTCCGGCAGCGGTGCAACTCCACAGTGTGCATAGCATCAACCACTTTTTTTTTACAACGTAGTTTTTTGGGAAGACTGACACCCTAACAAGAATATATGCTTACGTAAGTGCTCGTAATATGCTCAACGGCCGTCGATTCACGGAGCGCAAGACCTCCCGTTCATTATTTTCTGGCCTTTCCAGCGGGCCAGGGCCGTTGCCGAGGATCTCGAAAGATCTTCCTCAAGCGATGGATCCCTGGCAGCCTAGCCCCGGGCACCAACATCAACAACCATTGGACAAATAAAGTTTATTCCCATCCTATCCTTCACGACACTTCAAAGCGCAGTCGCCTGCAAAGTCTTGCGAGGTCAGACGCAAACGAAAACAAAAAAAAAGATAGAAAGCTACGCGGAAGCGGCCGCTCGGTTTCCGAGCCGCTTCGCATGCCTACACGACCCCGTTCGCAACAATCGGCTCACTGACCTCCGGCGGTCCCCCCGTTCATTCAACGCCGAGCTCGACCCGGAACGCGACTGCGACCTATTTTATTACTTTTTTTTTCGGGCGCCCATATTGGCGGCGCTGGCGAAACGCATGACGAGCCACTTCACGCCGCGCAATGCGTCGACGCGTGGCGTCTGCCGACGTCACGCGCTGAGAAAAAAAAGCCGGAGCGGCCGACGAGACAAAAGCGGCCGACGAGACAAAAAAGAAACAGCAGGAAAATGCAAACGGTAAGCGGGGAGGAAAAAAACCCAGCGACTATGCGACGGCGCGTCCGTAGCTCTTCGTCAAAACGCCAAGCCAGCAAATACGCGCTGGTCACGATTTGTGCACGTGATACAGTCATTCAATGCAGTGCTTCTCCGCTCTGCCGCCAGGGCTTTTTTTTTTTTTCTTGCGTTTTCGACGCTCGAGATCTCGTACGTCATCAAGAGGAGCGAGCCAAGACGCAGCTGCGAAGCGTTACGCCATCAATCCGCACACATTTGCCGAGGCAGACGAAATAAAAAAAGCGTGATCGGATTGCGGGCTGAAATAGCACTCGACTTTTTTTTTACTGTTATTTTTAAGGAGCACGACGATGCGTTTGCAATTCGAGCGCACGAGATTTGGCACCGGGCGCCATGAGGCGATACTTTCACCCTTCCGAAATGAAAAACCAGCAATAACTAACATAATTGAAAAAGTAGTAACCATGCCTACTCGCAGTTCTGAAATACGCGCATTGTTGCACCGTGCCGATGCCATGGCAACAGGTTTTTTTTTTTTTTTTTTTTTGTCGGGGAGGGATCGATATGCCGAGACGCTCACATAAGAAGCGCCGGCCGGCGTTTTCGCCACATATTGACAGAAGACGCGAAGAACACGCTAACAACGGGCGAAACGCAACGGACAAAATTTTCGAGGGTGGCTACCGCAGGGCAGGCAGCGCAAAATGGCCAGGGCTAGTTGGCGAAAGGCCACGTTGCGACTTTCGCGTAGGCCTAACACTTTCCGGCGCCCCGAACGCTGCCCAAACTGCGACATTTAAAATGAAACGGGCTCGTAAACGACATTCGCTTGCTACCACGACTCCTACTTGGCCAACAGAGGCGGTGGTCCAGCTTTGTCGACGCGTAAATCGCCTCGTGTGACCGAGAGACGACGTCAGGCCTAAAGCCGGACATGGTGGGAAGGCCAGAATGAATGAACCCGGTTTCATGGTCGTCAGCAAAAACGCCATTTCTCGACGAAAATAAAGCGATGCGAACCGAAAAATGAATGAAACTGTCGGCAACTTACCCTCTGCCGCCACGTCCGTTCATTTTGGAGATGATTGGAGTTGGTTTGCTTGAATTTTTTCCAGTTTCAATCGGACCCAATGCTGTTCACTGCTAGACGACGGCTCGTGATGTGCGGAGAGACACGATAAGTGAAGGCGGCGTGTAGTCCGTGGACTTCCCGTGACTCGAACACAAAGGCGGTCTTGGAAATGAGCTAATCCGCGGCTCAATTTTTACAAAATACCAACAGAGAGTGAGAAAAACGTCGTTAGTGACGGCAAATCTCACTTTTAAGAGAGTAACTGTTGATACTTAGTTTATTGAGTTCACTTTGTGTGGAACTACTTTACGGCGCGTAGGTAAGCGGAACGGCGACAGGTCATCATTTGTGGAAGGACAAAAGGGAGAGAGAGTAAAGCGGAGGAGAAAGCCGTGCATGCGTGATGGCGTGTCTGGGATTCTCTTTCATCTTTATCATCTTTTTCTTTCCTCTCTCACGCAGGTGCATTGCGTCACGTCTGGTAAGATTCCATGTAGGGGTAGAGTAGGCGAGAATGGCGGCTGCTCAGTAAAGCCCAGTGATTGGCAGCGCTTTTCGCGCTCGCATCTTCGTGCATATTCTGGAAAGCTCGCGCTCCTGCTGAGCACGTGGTTGTATGACGTGTCTCGAAGCGTAGTGGTCACCGTCGGCTGCCATGCGTAAGCAGCTGCTTGCCGAAGCACTCCGATAAGATTAATATCCAGCGGTTCTCAAGGGCACGCTTTTTCGAGGTCGCGGTTTACCTTACCGCGCCTTATAATTGTGTTTCGCGAACGGCAATTACCAGTTTAGAAAGGAGACGCGGGCTCTCCATCTTTTCCTTTTACAGCTCGAACCAAAGCCGCCGTTTAAGAGGGGTCTTGAACGTTGCGGTTTGGGTCGCGAGCTTATCGGACGTGCTTTCGACGCTTCAACGTCGCTGAAGGTGAAATTAATCGTCGAGTAATTTCCTGGTTCAGTGTTCTCGCCCGGCGGTGGTGCGTAGGCCTATTCCGATTCTGAGTAAAGGGCTGCTGTTATAAATGACGGTACTTTAGAACAACAGTGGGGAGTGCGTTTTGGTACTCCTGTTGTACGTACACATAAAATGTCTCGCAGATTTCGAACTCTCGTCTAGTACGGTAGTGGTTCCTTTGCAGCGAGTCTCGGTACAAGGTTAGAGCAGGCTGTTTGCCGATTCGGGCATGCAGTGCGGCATTTCGCGATCATTAATATATGCATCTCGGGTAGCGGGATTGACGTTCACCCAAATCTTAGCAATTGCAGAGTTTGAAGCCCATCCCCTTTGTTTAACCATAACCTTGGGATCTTCGGATAACAATCATACGCTTGCAGAACAGGTGAACAAATTTCAGTTCTTTAGTGAGGTTTGTCAAGTTTACAAATCGTGGACTCCATACATGGCAAACGTCAGACATGGGAACATTAGTACACTTGGAAAGCACCGATCCAGCCACTTGAAAATTGTATCTCATGTAACACATATTGTTTTTAAAGAAAGAAAGAATTGAACTCACTACATTACAACATATACTGACACGGTAAACAAGCACCGAACCTCTCCTCCAATTCATTTTACTAAAACACTGAATACATTATTAGAGATGTGTGAATATTATCGATGCTGGGAAATCGAAGTGATGGAAAGGCACGCTGCCTTGAGAATACCTTTCTGAATTGGCATGGAACCAGAGGGCTGGTGTGACCAGTTTTCCCCGAGACGAGTGGGCTCATTCCCGTTGGTCACACGGCCAGACTTTTCCTGCTAAACAATGATTATTTGTGCAATGAGTGAGTGAGTGCGAATTTTATTGAGGTCTTGAGGAGAAAGAAGTCAATCCGGCGGCTCCACCCAGGTCAGGGCCGGATGACGGAGTCCTTCGGCTACGGGCCCGGACCCTCTGGACAGCCCTGAGCTGAGCGATGAGCTCTGTGCTTCTGAGCACTGAGTCCCAGGAGAACTGGTCAGGAAAGTCGGTGTCCGCATTGGCAGGGCACAGCCAAAGCATGTGTTCGAAGTTGTTGTATTCGTGGCCGCAGTGTGGGCATTCAGTAGAAAGGTCTGGATTGATCCTGCTTAGCGTCATTGGTGTGATGTATGTTCTAGTCTGCAACTGTCTCTAAGTGACGGCCTGTGCTTTTTTTGACCTCTGGGTGAGAAGGAGAAAAAATTCTTTGTCCTAACCTATGATTTGAAGTGATTTCAGGGTATGACACAAGCGGGTCTTTGTTGTCTAGGTCTGGGTCGAAGCGAGGGTGCAGAATGCGAGTTCTCGCGCCAGTTGGTGTGCCTGCTCGTTCGGGTTACAGTCGGGACGTCCGGCAATGTTGCCCATGTGGGCTGAGAACCATGTGATGTGTGGGGACATGAGGTTGTAATCTCCCGTTTCTTGGTTGAAGATTTTGTTAACATCTGTAGCTGCTTTCCAAGAGACGAGGGCCGCCGAGAAGGTTTTGATGGCCGTTCTTGATTCCAAGTAAACGACAGAGGCTTCTTTGCAGCTTCGAAGGGCCACCGCAATGGCCATTTCTTCTGCTTCATGAGTGAAGTTGGTAACTACCGTGGCTTCGTTGACAAGCGAGCCATGGGCATCCACCACAGAGACCACGTAGGCGCCTCGGTTCCAATATCTGGCCACGTCAACAAAGAGGACTTGCGTTTTGTTATGTTTGATGTTGTCGATGTTTGCCTTGGCTCTCACTTTTCTCCACCCTTTGTTGTGAGTTGGCCGTATGTTTCTTGGGATTGGATCAACTGTTATTGCCCTCTTGGCATTTGTGCATAGTTGCGAATTCTCTGGTGGCATGAAGAGCCGGCTTCTAGTAAGATTTCGTTTCCCACCCTTGTGAGTGAGAGCCGACTAATTTGGGTGTTTCGCTATGCCTCAAAGAGTTTGGTTCCCGTGTTACGTAGCCCCAGTTGTAGGAGTCGTTCCGTGCTAGTGTTTCCAGGGGGGCTTAGGACCTTTTTTAATCCTGTTCTGATTAGTCTGTCAATTTTGTTCTGCTCCATCTTATTCCAATTGAGGAAGGGAGCAGCATAGGTTACATGGCTGATGAGGAAGGCGTGAAATGCTTTCATGAGGTTGTCCTCTTTCAGTCCGTCCATTGTGCTGGCGACCTGTGACATGACCCTGGTGAAGTTGAGGGTGCTCTTTTCGATGCGTTTTAGTGCCTCTGCGTTGTCATTGCTGTGAGCCCCAATGATCATGCCCGGGACCTTGATTATGTTAGACCTGGGGATGTTTCCTCCGTCCCTGGTATGTAGGTGAACGGGGAGGGAGCTAAGGGGCTGTCTCTCCCTTTGGCCTTGTTTGCACCGGAGGTGCTCTGATTTGCTGGGGGAGAGCTTCAGTCCCGTGTTTGTAAGGAAAGCTTCCGTGGTGTCCAGCGCTTGCTACAGGTTCTGCTCCAGAGTGCCTAGCGGGCCACTCACGGAGCAAATGATGATGTCCTCCACGTAAATCGCGTGCCCTATTGCTGAGGCTTTCGAGAGTTTGTTGGAGAGGTCGTGCAATAAAATGTTGTTCAGACAAGGCATTAGGCTGTAGATATTGTTTAGTGCTATATATAGATGCCGCAACCATGTAATTTTGTTGGAAAAAGGATGAATACGTTTCTTTGCAACGTAATTGACACTATAATGGTGCCATCTGCTGCAACAGTTTTTACTAGAGAAAACATGCTTTTCTTTGCCCTGGTATTGCCACAGACGGCACGCATTACTGATTTGCTCACGAAGGTATGCACAGATACAATTGAACAACGTGGCTGGCTTTTTAAACTTTATGTGATAATGCATGACCACGCATGCTCCGCAGAGCCACATGTTTGCTAATGAACTGCTTGGTTGTTCTTAATGCTCCCTTTGTGCTTTTGATGGAAGCATGCTCTCTACTATGGGCAGAGTAAAGATGGACACTTTCTTTTCTCATGTTGTGAATACCAGAATCTGAAAATTCTTTGATATTAATGGCAGGTAAGGCTGTACACTATCCACCAGCTATTTTGGGGAAATAATTTGATATTTAATTTGCTTCTGGGGCTATTCGATTCAGCCCCAAAAACTGCGGCGACTCCCACACCCCTATATATCACTAAAACTTGCAGCACAGGTTTAGTCAAAAGTGTCTCAAGATGTACGCAACGTGTTAAATGCAGGTGATCTTGCTTTTTGGTGCTTCATCTCGGCATGCACGTCGTGCACACAGCACCTGACGGTAATTTAAGCTCTGCCATAATGTATTCGTACCCATTTGATAACCTGCCGAGGTGGCTGCATCGTTCTGCTGCTATGCATGATATCACAGATTGCCAGCCGCGTTTTGAAGGAAGGCAGAATGCAAATGCGCCCACATTCTTGGAGTGCGCTGCACACTCGGCATGACTGACAAGGAGTCAAAACTAACCTGGAGGCCTTCGCAGCACCTGTGTTTCTTTGGAACGTTAAACCACCATGACTCTCAAACACATTTCATGACTTTTTTCTCTAGAAGAAGCTTGTCAAAGTGAAATTGATGGTATGATGATGTCTCGTTGGGTCGGGCAGTAAAATCATGTTGCAAGAAAAAAGGATACTAACCAAAAGCTGTTGTTAATAAGTATTAGATGTGCTGGCTTCCGTACGAGTATGAATGTTTCAGCTTCCGTAAGCGTCTAACACTTATTAGATAAATGCCTTTTCATCAGCATCCCTTCCTTTTTCTTGTGACACAAGCTCCCTAAAAAACTCTCCTGGATGCATTACTCACAGCGTTTTGCTGCAGCCACAATCTTTTCTGCACGGAAAGAGAAATAAAAGGGCATACATTCAATCTCTGCATAAGAACGAATAATCTGTGTTGCACTGTTTACTACACAGACAGGAAGAAGAGTGACCGCAACATTGAGGAGTCCTTGGTCGTTCCAAGCTGCACACCATTTAATAGACTTGTGGCCCTAGCTGCCACTGCTTCCCAATTTTCCGTAATGTTTACGAGTTTGACGTAATAGTTCTGTGGAAACCCGCAATGTGGAGAGAAATAATTAGTTCTGTCTTCTAACAGTGAAATGACGCCGCAGGGATTTGTTTGGATCCTTTCTGGATTCAAAGTTGCCATAACTAACCATCAGTTTTGTCCTGCTCTAGCTAGCATTGTATGCTACGTAGGTTATCTTGTGACGTAATGAGATTGCGCAATTATACTAGCTAGTATTACACACTAACATAGTGAGCCACATGTAACCATTCCCCTTTCTAATGCCTTTGGCCTGCAGAGTATTAGCGAGATAAAATTTTAGAGCCTTACCTGAAACAATATTCCAAAACAAGAAAGAGCTTGAATTTCCACAAAGCATGGATACATAGTTTCTAATTTAAGGTTTCAGTTGAGTTCCTAATTGGCATTTAGATGGTGATCCATCATGTTAGAAGCACCATACCTTAAGTCATAAGACCAGTGTTCTGTAAACATTTCCAGCAGACTGTAATGATGTGGGCGAGCACTCGGTCTTGTCTGTTCAGTTGTTCCTTCCTTGCACCAGAAAATAGGACATCAAGCCGTCAAGTCCCTCTGGTGCAGTGATTGAACAGCAACCATAGGAATGATCCGTATATGGATTTGTAAAATCTTTAAATTAGGAGGGTGCGAATATTTGAAACTTTCAAATAACAAATCAAAGAGTGCGTTATTCCATTCAGTCTTTGAATCGAGTAATCAATATTTGTAAACACAAATATTCATCTAGTAGTTTTCAAATATTTCAAACATCAACTGTGCGCAATTGCACATAAAGTGGGAGCAAAAGTACAATGAATTATTCCCACGCATGCGTGGTGTAGGCATAAAACACGGGAACTTGCATAGCGGACAAGGCGACGTCACTTCAGCACGTAAAACTTTTATAGTGCAAAGTATAGGGGCAAAGTATTGTATAGTATAGTATATAGTATAGTATATATATATATATATATATATATATATATATATATATATAGTATAGTATATAGTATAGTATAGGGGCAAAGAGTACCTCGTCTCTGCATGGTTGCACAGGAGTACACAGCCATGTGCAGTTTCCTCTGCAGTGCTTTTGCTGGGGGGGGGGCTCACACGTAATTACAACAGTTCAAAGCGCATTGAGGACCTTAACAGAAATAGTGTGAGAGTGGGGTCGAAGATTAATATGCAGAAGACAAAGATAATAATGAGTAGCCGGGCAAGGGAACAAGAGTTCAAGATCGCCAGTCAGCCTCTAGAGTCGTGCGAAGGAGTACGTTTACCTAGGTCAACTAATTACAGGGAACCCTGATCATGAGAAGGAAATTCATAGAAGAATAAAAATGGGTCGGATCGCATACGGCAGACATTACCAGCTCCTGACTGGAAGCTTACCATTATCATTGAAAAGGAAGGTGTACAATCAGTGCATTTTACCAGTGCTGACATATGGGGCAGAGACTTGGAGACTGACAAAGAAGCTTGAGAACAAGTTAAGGGCCTCGCAAAGAGCGATGTAACGAAGATTGCTAGGGATAACGTTAAGAGACAGAAAGAGAGCGGTTTGGATGAGAGAGGAAACGGATATAGCCAACATTCTAATTGACACTAAGAGAAAAAAGTGGAGCTGGGCAGGCCATGTAATGCGCCGGTTAGATAACCGTTGGAACATTAGGGTTACAGAATGGGTACCAAGAGAAGGGAAATGCAGTCGAGAACGGCAGAAGACAAGGTGGAGCGATGAAATTAGGAAATTCGCGGGCGCTAGTTAGAATTGGTTAGCGCATGACAGGGGTAATTGGAGATCGCAGGGAGAGGCTTTCGTCCTGCAGTGGACATAAAGCAGGCTGCTGCTGCTGCTGATGATGATGACGAAAGGGCATTATGATGACGCCCAGCGAGCTTGTTGTAAAGGCATCGTTCTCACTCTCTGAAGAGTTCTGTGCATGGGCACCAACTGCTCATTTGTTCCTAATGCTTTGTCTCTGCCTTTATTAACAGCACTTCACAACACGCACTTTAATGACAGAAACTTGTTCGTTATGTTTACTACGATGTGTACACCGTTTTCTATTATGAAAGCGATTGCTCATTATTGTAAAATTACACGATTCGATTCGGTCTCAAAAATTACTATTCGCACAGCCCTACTTTACACTTGCGTCTTCCATTGTTCTTGCGACATTACGTTAGGCTTTCATCCTTCCAAATGTGTCAACAGTTTTCCAAACACAGCAGTAATGGGCCTCTTTGTCACACACGTAGTAATTGCAAATTTTTTGCACTTGTTGTGCTCGCCTTGTTGTTTATTACTATCAATTTGCTTCATCACAAAGACATTTTCAACGCCAGAAGCGCAACGCTCGGGCAGATCCGTGTAGTACTGATCACTCCCATACTGCCTGGACCTGCAGCTTCCACTGGCACTAGTGCCAGAGTTCACCGTAATCATTCTTGTGGGGAACACTGGGTGTGAAATCTACTTGCCCAATGGCGTGTTCTCGCAGCACATGTGCATTCCAGGATATTTTTGTGCGATTGGCATTCTTTGGGAACTTCACCCAATTCGCGGTGTGTCTGTCTGTCCATGGCTAACCTCGTTCACTCCAACTTGGGCCACTGGGTGGTCCATAGTCCAACGAGTGGAGCATTGAGCTGCTGTGCTGAGGGAGCAGGCTTCGAAATCAACCATCACACCTACTTGGGACACTGCTGCCAGCACCGACTGCCATACTACCAGCGAAAGCAATCGTTTGGGGCCTTCTAGGGGCTCCTTAATCCACTAATCACGGAATGTATTCAGTCAAGGCCTATATTTGCTGTTGGACAGGCTGTATTGTGCATGTAGAATGCAGCGACAGGCCCTGGTGTGCGCCAAAGTAAACTGTTCAGAGCTCTTGCGACATCCCGAGTGGGCAAACAACTCTCCTTGGAATTTGTATCTCTGTAAACTGACTTGTCAAATTTTTGCATTCAGTCTCTGAAATGGCTTGGGCCTGAAATTACCGAGCGTAAATTGAAAAATTCGGGACAGCGCTGTAAAACATTATTTTCTTTGCAATCATTACTTCAGGCAACTCAGGCGCTAGCGTTTATGGGAGCTGCAAGTTAAGGTTGGTGGTTCGGTCAGCACAAGAATGGTGGATCTGCCTAAAGCTGTGTTCTTCTGGCTTCAAATTGGCTATGCAACTGTGACTTTGCAAACTGGGCATCTTCAACAAATGGCCGAGCTAGAAAATTCAACTATTCTCAACGATTATGCGCATGTGCCGCGTCTTATTGCCTTCTGCGTTTTAGAAAGAAAGGACTTACTTGTTTTGAGATTTACGGCCATAACGCTTAGTAAATATAAAACCTAAAGACAGTCAGAAGCCACATGTATGAGGATCACATGCATCGACGTACTAGACATCATTCCCGTAGTAGATAAACGACTACAGTGTCACAATTTCCCTCCGGTAATTTTTGTAGAAAACTCTATACAGCCAGGGGTGCTATTCAGGCATTTTGTCAAATTGCCATCTTGTCAGCTCCAATTGGCTCAAAATGCTGCCATTACAGAATAGCACCTCGGCATTTGAGTATACCAAGGATTGGAAGACTGCGCAGCACGGATTCGGACCAACAGCATCGGGCCGTCCAGCGGGCTCCTAGCTGCTTAATGACTTTTAGGGTCTTGGCAATAATAAAGTTTTACAAATGGACGAAGTAGTATAGTGATTTCAAAAAAACTTCATCCTTCCGGCTTCAAAAATGACATTGTCATTTTGCAAGTTGATTCTATTAATCAAATTGTTGCCGCCCCTTCACCGCCCCTTCCAATCTGTGAAGATGGTCGAACAGCGAAGCTGTACGTTAGATTCATCAAGTGTTACCCTATGCAAGTCGAGCTTCGCAATCAGTCTTTATATAACCTTTGGTGCACAGCTCGGGCTCGTCCCTAAGACAACGAGCCTGTTCACGAGCCAACTCACGCTCGCGGTAGGCAGCTTTTTCCTCAGCAGTACGCACTATAGGCCATGAGTATACTCGTGGCCTTCTCATAGTTGTAGCTTGGATGGAATGTGGCAGCACCACTAATCCAAATTTAAGCTCTGTATATATTGGGCGCAAGGTCGACCACTGGAGATGCGGGTGCTGCGCAATCGTTTTGATGGTTGGTTGGATTGGTTTGACAATTGACGTGGCTGCCGGCACGGCAGCCAGCAAGAAGTGGAGGTAGCCACTCGCTCTTGTATCGCGTTTCAATCGCTGGACACTGTTCGTTGGCCACAAACTGCCAGCATAGCATTTGTTTCTTTCAAAGCAGGATATAGAGTCAACCGCGACAAATTCGATATCGATCTGGCTCGATCGCCGAAAATACACCTTGCGACAGCCGTACAAGATTCGAGATAGCATTCCCACAGGGGGAAACGGGTAACTTCAACCCCTTTCCCCCTGTTGAGCTCTTCTTTTCCTTTCCCATTAACAGATTTGCTATATAAAAAAAATTAAGCTTACAGCGCTGCATATTAATGATTATGTTGCTATCAATTAACGTTTCACACCAGCAGCGACGTTGAATATTTAGGTCGATTCCTGTAGTATTTGTCGTTGCAGCCGTAAACCTCACCTGGAACACGGTATTCCGCAAACAGCATTACCGTTTACGGACAAGCGAAAATTCTCTGTTATGCCTGAAGCCACAAGTGCCATATGAGTAAACGAATACGTGTGTACCACCTATCAATCCTATAAACTTCCAACTAAAGGTTTACTTCTGATGCAATACTATTGCATAATAAATCAAGGAATTGCACTGTCGAGGTGTCACATGTGTAGAAGATGGCTCGCAAATGGAGTCTGCCACGTCGCTCGAACTTTAGCATAACTTCGCGATGTGTGGTTGTCCTTGTTGGATTTTTGTTGCCCCTTTATGCGACTGGAACATGGCTCATGCAAATTGTTTTTCATATACGAATACTATCTGAAATGAACCTTTAGTTGGAATTTAGAGCTTGTGTGTGTAGTTTCCCTTCTGTTTCGTCCCATTTATGTGCTGCGAAGTTACATAATCGAATATCGACTAGCCCAGCCTGATCTTTGAACACTGTTTCAAGTCTCTTTAGCATAATGGTGCTAGAATCAGGTGGTTGACCATAAAAGTGGGGGGGGGGGGGGGGGTCCGTCCACACGCAGTGTGGACGGCAGTGGAAATCAACATTCCAGTAGAAGTGCGAAGACCCAAGGTAGTTCGTACATATGCTGTATGCAACATCATCATCATCAGCTTGGTTACGCCCACTGCAGGGCAAAGGCCTCTCTCATACTTCTCCAACTACCCCGGTCACGTGCCAATTGTGGCCATGTCCCTGCAAACTTCTTAATCTCATCTGCCCACCTAACTTTCTGCTGGCCCCTGCTACGCTTCCCTTCTCTTAAAATCCAGTCCGTAACCCTTAATGACCATCGGTTATCTTCCCTCCTCATTACATGTCCTGCCCATACCCATTTCTTTTTCTTTATTTCAACTAGGATGCATGTCATTAACTCGTGTTTGTTCCCTCACCCAATCTGCTCTCTTCTTATCCCTTAACGTTACACCCATCATTCTTCTTTCCATAGCTTGTTGCGTCGTCCTCAATTTAGGAACCCTTTTCGTAAGCCTCCAGGTTTCTGCCCCGTAGGCTAGTACTATGCAATATAGGGGTGGGCAAATATTCGAATACGAGCCGTGTGTTCATACTTATTCGCATTGGTATTCGAAAAGTAACTACTCAGTATACTTTTTTAACATTTTAAACTAGTCAAATATTTCGCAACAACCAACTGTTTTAGTCTTGTTACTGCTTTCCATCTGCTTACATACACATTATCTCAAATTATGAGTGACGATAGCTGTCACAACAAAATGGGTAATGCAGCTCCAGAAGAGATATTTGGCAAGCGTAGTCTTAAGTGTTTCGGCAGTCTAGCCATGTAGTAGCATTATCTTTCACGCTGCAACCAGCAACGTTTTGCTTCCAACGTGCGTTACAACATACTTTCACATCCATTTACAACACACAAGTCCTTCAGCATTTCTTTCCTCAGCTGCCGATCATCTTATTTAGCATTTTCCGAAAGCTAGTCATACAAAAGCCATTAATTTTTGGCAAGCTTCTTAGCAACCAGGTTTCAAACATCTCCAGAGGCTATTCATGCAGTTGGACAATATGCAGTTTTCTGTTGAAAACGGATCCCTTGTCCTAGACAGCCAGCCGTCTTTGCACAAGTCGGTACAGGCATGGTATCCGCTCATAGCAAAATAAATGTTCCTGCTGTAAACACATGTAGCTGCTTTTGGACTATTTGATACCTACTATTCGTATTAGATTGGCATTAAAGAAAATGCGATATTCACCCACCTCTTCAACGTCACATTAACTGTGCTCGTCTGGTCCCTCTCTTGCCGCGTCGTGCAGCTTGAACCGTTTTTGTTGCACATACAGCGGAAATAAGCCAGACAACAAAAAAAGAGTTGCTTGCACATTTTTTTCTTCGTTTTTATTTCTCCACAACTCTTTCTAAACGTGACAAAATATGAGCCTCAGTTCTTCCACGGTGAGAAGAGGGTGTGAGCCAGTGCAAATTTCCCTCGGTAGAGAAGCAACAACTTGGTGGCGCAGCTTTGGTACACAATCGCTTTTTATATACAAGGTATGTACAAGAACTCCCACCATGTCGTCCTTCCCGCCAGCTTGTGTGTTTGTAGGCGATGGTAAATGAGCCATGGATGATAACTATCTCCATGTGTCCCGTTTCCCCCCCTCCCCACAACTTGAGGCATCCAAGTTACTATAGGAACAGGTTACGTTTACACAAGCACACAGTTTTATATTATTTTGTGCACCTAAGAGAAGGAAAAAAAAAAGGCAACAAACACCTACAACACTGCAAGACAAAAAAAAAGGCCATGCGCAAACTAAAGCACAGCGGGTCCGTAAACTTTGAAGAACTACTGAGACTCAGCAACGCCACCTTTACAAAAAAATGTGCGGTAAATACATGTTCTTTGAGAATAAAGAAAAGAAAGAAACAAACTTGGAGTGACTGACACTCACCACCAATAAAGGGGAAAAAAAAGAGTGGAAACCTTATATAACGACTCGAGTCTACACGACCAGAAACTGCACGCACAACACACAACTTTTTTTAGGATATTTTTTTCCTGTAACATGACCGATGCCCACCGCAATTTCATGGAGAATGTGCCAGACACCGAGGGCTCGTCTCGACTCGGAATGGCGTACCTCCGGTGAAACTAGGCAGACCGGTTGTCTTTTTTTTCTTTCTTGCTTCGACATCGAGGCTAATTATGGACAGAAAGAGTGGTTATACATGAAGGGTGCTGCCGGCGGTGTAAATCACAGGCAGAAATGCTCTCGGACTACACAAAGTGAAACAGTTACGAAAATGAAGAGTGTGGACGGCTAAAAAAAAATACAGTAAGGCTTCAATATAGAGGTCACGACTGTGACTGTCACGACTGTGACCGTCACAACTATGCACAGTCACGAGCACACACACCGGTTCATCAAGAATGCGAAACATGGGGAGAGGCAATCAGTAAGCTGGAAGAAAATTCAGTCCCCCAGCAAAGAAAAACAAAAAAAAAATTGGCAAGGAAAAAAGTTGAGGCCACCGAGGAAGCAAAAATAATACACGCAATGTGTTCGGCGCCCACTAGAGGGCAGTTTAGGTTGCTGCGAACCCCCCAAACAACCATCCACACCGTTGGAGCCAGACTTTTTGGGCGACAAGAGGTTTTTTTGTCACACGACACTAGTGATGATTTGGTCTTTCTCTCAACCCAACCCATGAAGAGTGTTTAGAGTAGGCAATCGATGCAGCATGTTGATGAACTCACCGGAGAAAGCATGTACGCCTACTTTCAATGGAGAGAAATTGACGAAAACTCTATATTCCAAGGAAAAGAAACTCAAGGTCACAAAACATTGCCCGCCGTGCACTCTGTACAAACACACCGGTCAGACCGGGACGATGGCGCCATAGTTGAAGGGCCATGCTTTTTGGTGGCCTGAGCTCTGGTTGCGCCTACAATGTACCGACATATGCGAAGATCTGCACCGATGACGCTGATGACCACTAAAGTGGTACTGGCGCCCTCCTGTGAACTGATGATGAAATTACTGCGGGTCCAAAATAAGTGTGGCAGCTCGATGCCGCACAGTGATGGGCTGTGAATGCCCTACCTCAGGAAGAGTTCTTTGCAGCATTGCATCACTTTTGCAAAAACAAAAGCAAAGCCAGAGTTTTTCAGCTGCAAAAGTCCCACGAACAGCGCCAACTTGCGCCGGCAGGTAACCACTTAGTCGAGCCTGCTTGAATCTGTGCACGGGCCGGCTCCTACACTTGCCTCTCGCACGCCCTCCGACAGTTTGTTCTCCCCCCAAATGCCGGAAGAATACAAAAAAATGCCGCTGCACAGTGAAGACTGTACCTCCCCCCTCCCCCGATGACGTCGTAGCAGAAGGGCGTGATGAAGTCGTGTCTGCATTAAAAAACGCCCACTGTGCCCGCCTCACCATTACAGCCAAGAAATCGTTTGGCTCGCGTGAGGCAAAGGGGGCAGAATGGAGGAGCGCTTTTACTGGACTGGATGATAAAAATGCCTAAATATGTCGGTCATGCATGCGACACACAAAGCCTCCGTCTACCCGTTCGAGCAGGAAGCAAGGGAGTTAAAATAAAATGCTTAAAATCTCTGCTCTTGCACTAATAAGTCCTCCCAGAGTTTGCGGAAGATCTGTCGTCAGCTTCGCTGCTGAAAACAAACACCGTGATGTTGGACAAGCTCGTGCGACCACAACTTGCCTGAAAGCCCTCACTGATGGAACAATACAATTCAACCGAAAGCGTGACGCTGGAGCTTTCTCTGATGCGTGTCCTGAAGAGCGCACACTTTGGTCACGGCGCTCACGAGACTATGATGATTGCGTTATCTACAGACTTAGGTGAGCCCGTGAGGCGCTGTGCTGCCGTAGCCCACACAGAAATGCAGCGGAACGGTGCTGCCATTTGGTTCAGGACTTGAGAAATTGAAAACCTTGGAAAAATCTACAAAGCCTATTTTCGATATCACAGTCTTATCTGGAATAAACATCCAGAGCATAAAAAAAGAAAGAACGAAAATTCACGTCCCAAGCCCTTTCCAAGCTTGAGAAACCTACGATGATGCCATCGCCTTTGGACTGCAGCCTCCCCGACTTCTGACTGGAGCTCGAGTGCCCCGGTAAAATTCAATCGAGCCGACGGTTGAAAGCGTGGACCTCAGAGGGAGGCTCCCCCGTCTTAGCTTCCGAAATGCGCAGCTCTTGGCCCACGACTCATCCTCAAACGGTGCGGTCAAATGTAGAGCTGAGCCAGTGGCTGAACAAGCCAACTTGCGTCTTGGCTCAACCCGACGTCCGCAGCTGCTTGGAACACATACTGGTGTTGAGACACACAAGGTGAAGATGTATCCAAAGCTGCAGCCAAAGCCGAGCACCACAGAACACGTGCACAGTACGCCTGGCTTTGCGGCATCCTTGTGCAATGCAACCAACTTCCGAGCGAAGCAGGTTTCCGAAAGGAACATGCAACTAAACATGCATCAACGCTTGCTTTCTTGAATGGCCACTCACAACTGGCGACCAAAATGCACTCAAAAGGCATGATGGGTGAAGGGTCGACGACCCCGCACATGTGGTGGCAACAAGAGCTAAGTGCAACGCCCCCATTCCTTTTTTTTGCCCTTGGAGAACAAAGCAGCAGCATCATCCTAGAAATGACTTTCTTCTAGGACAGGCACAAAACACTATTGATACAAAACTTGCACTTCATTTCAAAGAACACTTCTGTAGCAACAAACAAACCCCCAGTGACGTTCATAAACAAGTTTAAGTTGGCAGTACATGCATAACGTTGATACTACTGCCATTTTGTTTTGTGTGTGTTTTCAAAGTGGAAAAGCCTACCCTCTCCAAACACACGCCAAAGGCCTCCGTGCAAACCCGAGGCAGTTGAAAGAGAGAGCAAGTAGTGTTGTCTCGTCCTCCCGACACCACATCCGAGCGGAGTGTGCTACCACCGCAGGCTCCTTCAAGAGCCAACGCCGGACTGCCACGCAGATGAGCACAAAGCGTGGGACGGAGCTCCATGTGTAAAGCGCAGCGCTTCTTTTCGTAATCTTTGTACGTTTCGAGCTTACTTTATACTTTTTTTTTTCTGGTTGTCGTCCATTTGCACGTGTCACCTCAATTTACTGGACCCCTGAGCTTTACGACCGACATCTCACAGTTCAGCAGAGGAACATCTTGGAACGACGAAAATCTCCTTCAAAGGTGGCAGCACGACAACTCGCCAACAACCGAAGTTTTCAAGCGGCCACCATGACATACAGACACGAAAAAAAAAAAGATATATATAGGGAAGAAACTGATGGGTGAAAAATTCTAAAGGAACAAATGCTCACAGGAAAAATCGCACCTGCCTCAGCAGAAGGCAGCGACGACGACCGGAAAAAAACGCTGCCATGAGCAGCAGCCAGGAGGATGCCAAAACAACCACGAGAAAGAGAAATGCAGCACTGAAAATTACCAACAAGTTTTTTTTTGTTTGTTGCTTTCCTCACATTATCTGCATGTGTCTTGTCAGAAACAAGATGTCTTCGTACAAGCCATTACCTTTGCAGAGCTAGTTTGTCAGCAGAGTGAATCGCTGTTCAATTCACAGCAAATGCAAAAGCTGCGGTGACACCTGTTCATGCGCATGCAACATCGGCAGCAAATCTGTCCAACAGATTCCTCTGGCGTGCCAGGTCCCGAGTGATTGCTAAAAGAATTCGGATTTCAGGTCTTTCATGAAAACAGACTTCCAAAGCCTCTCTTATCTGACTGCCGTGAAACAACATGCAAATGACTTCAGAGGTAAAAATGTGGGAGCAAAATGTGTTGCTGCTAGCAGGGAGGGACAAAAAACAGCGGAAGAAACCTGGCGACCGCGCACACGAAAACCAGCACAAAAGTACATCCGAACGCGAACATTGGGCCCTTAATTTCTCATTCACTTTTCCTTAAGCACTAGCTTCGTGTCACGATCATCGAGGATGATGTGAATCTACCCTGCAGAACGGTTGCGTTCGTCCCTTTTCTGACAAATTACAGACAGCCACACGTTTCTAGAGATTCCCAACATCACCACACTGCACGCAATGAAAACAAGAAGTTGCACGTTGGTTGCGCCACTTGGCCATGAAAACATGTTTGCTCTGACAAGGCCCGCAACATCGCGGCTTGCGGAGCCCGTGCCGATTTACAACTGTGTTGGCCACGACATCAAACAGTCACAAACACATTTTAGCTGTGACAAAGCGTGGAACGTCACAATTTGCAGAGCCAATGTTGACGGAAGAGTGCAAGTCACACCACCAGACCATCAAAATGCGTCGCCTGTGATGCATCACAGCTTGTAACACCGATGTTGACGTTACCAGTCTCTGCGAGTCACAACTTCATCCCATCAGAATGTGTCGGTTCCAACAAGGCATGCTTGCAGAGCCTAAAGGACTGCCGCCGGTCCTTGTCGCTCGTGCCACCAGAGCAATTAAAATTATTTCCGCTGTGACAAAGCATGCAGTGCCGGACTGAAGAGCCAACGTTAAACATGGCCATCAGTGATTGGTCTCCTAGGATAAAAAAAAAAAAGTTTCGCCGGCACTGCACTTCTACTCAGAACATGGCCAAACATCATTGCTGCAACCACTTTGAGATAAAGGATGGAGAACAATGGGAAAATCAAAGGGAGGAACATTGTGTAAAGAAAAAATAAAGCACAGGTCAGCGTTAACAGTCATCAAGACAAAGAGCTGGTAAAGAACAAAAAAAGAAAAGAGAAGCTAGAGAGAGAGCAAAACGCCCTTGTTTTTCTTCCCCCGCGAGCGAGAACCTAGTGTGGGGGGTTAGCATTAAGCCGGCACCTGGTAGTACAGGCTGGGCGGGACGTACGCCGCGTTCTGCGCGTACTGTCCGTAGCCGCCGGCGTACACGGAACCCTGCTGGTGATGCTGGGGCGGCATGTAGCAGTGCTGCGGGGCCATGCCGTGATGCGGACCCATGCCCTGGGCTCGGAATCCTGCGGCTGCTCCATACTGAGTCGGGTGGTGCATCATGGCAGCGCCGTTGGGGGGAGACGGGCGCGGCTGAGGCGCCTGGGGTTGCTGCTGCTGCTGCTGCTGTTGCTGCTGTTGGGGTTGCTGCTGCTGCTGCTGCTGCGGCTGCTGAGCCGGCTTGTAGCCGCTGGCGGCTAGTCCAGAAGTCTGGTTACCAGCGCTGCCTGCCAGGCCGCCGGACATTGGCTTCGGCTGGTTGTTGTAGCCATTCGGGCCACTGCGCTGGTAGGCAGGCTGACCGCCGTTGTTTTGCATCTGCGGGAAGTAGTTGCACAGAGGTGAACAAGCATGATGGTAACAGGAGATGAAACACTCCTAAATCCCGAAATAACCGACCTCTCCAGTAAGAAGGAGTACAACCCCCACTCGGGGGTTATTTCATGTACACTACAAAACTGCACCTTGATATGCTGAGCCCGAAGTTCACAGCGTTTGCCATATGGTTAAATTGCCATTCAAGCCCGTTGCTTGTTCAGCAACACAGGAAACATGCAGCTGTCCTTTCAGCAGGTGCAATATAGACCTTTATATAGACATAGACCAGCCTATGTAAGGCAGGACCGTAACAAAAGTTTAAGAACATGCTTCCTCCACTAGCTAAGCTATGCGCTACCCACCGCCACTCCCAACACCTGAGAAACGCACAGTACGCTCATTCTCTCCCAGAAGCCCTCTCACCAACAAAACAGGGATGACTAGACATAGCACATTTATTCTACTTCACGATTAGATACAGCAGCCGAGGCTGATTAGACATTCGCGAAAGTTAAGGGTGCCTAAAGGGGCGCAGGATGTGTGGTTAAATGCAGTGTGCTCGTAGCATGTTGACAGCGCTTAGGAACAGACACCAAAGTGGGAGGGAGGGGAAGAGGCCATGAAAGCTTAGCCTTAGGAGACGGACTCAAAGCCCAACGTACCTGTGGTCGGTTGTTGAAGCCGTTCTGCATGGGCCGTCCGCCACCAAACCCATTCTGCTGTCCAACACCTCGGTATCCGCCGCCACCTCCGGGCCCACTGCGGACCTGGGCAGACCCACCCATGCCTCCGCCGTAGCCGCGGTTGTTTCCGTAGCCACCGCCATTGCGCTGCTTGTTGTCATTGTTGTCATTCTGGAGGCTCGCCAGTGGCTGTCCTGGTGCTCGGAAGCGACGGACTGCAAATAGAAAGAAGTCCCAGGTGTCCTTAGCTATCACCCAAGAGATGCAAAGACGAAAGCCTTGTAAAGCCTACTGTAATTCACCTCAATCCACCTTAATACTCCTAATTTACCTTAATCTTCATACATCCACTTTAATCAACCTTAAAGCACCTTAATCCACCCTAATGCACCTTAATCCAATCACTAATCAATCATTAACTTTGCTAATCTTTAATCATCTCTTATACACAGCTGGACATGCTTTGGTTCGCTTCTGGTCTTCCTTGGGTCAGACGACATTTTCTCTACTTCACAACACGACCTTAAAATGGAGATCTAAGGCTTTCGCCCTAAAAACAAACTTCAGTTGGCACTTTATGGGAGAGTGTTGCCTACAGGTAACACACCAGAAAACATCTCTTTCCTTGTTGAATTTTGGTTTTGAGTACGACATTTTAGCTAAATGTCTTTGGCCAACACTGAATGACAGGCAGCAAGTGTCATTTGCCGGATTCGAGCAAGAAGTAGGGAGGTGGAAGAAAAAGCTTGGTGTGTACCTCGCTTTCTTTTGGGTGCACGGTCATGGGCCACCGACCGATGCAAGATGCCCTGTTGCAGTGGTATAATGCAGGTAACGCAGAGAAAATGCAATGTACAGCTCTGTTTCTCATCCGACCGGAACTGCCTGTGGAAGTTCCACACGATGGAATGGGTGGCTTAGGGGTGAAGCTCACTTCCAGTGCTCTGCCTGACGTTGCCAGTCTATTGCGAAAATAGCTCCTGCAAATAGTTTTTTCTTTCTTTCGTTGAATGTTTCTTATTCTCTGTTCACATTGCGATGAAAAATGAATTCTTCCTAGGAGAATGCGGAACAGAAAACCACAAAGATATGTCCTCGAGGAATGCAGAACAGAAAACCAGAAAGATAGGTGAATTTTAACACTAGGTGGTCTATTCTATCTTATTGTGCTGTTGTAGATAGAGTGCTAATCAGTCATAGATATATTTTTTTATTCCCCAGCTTGAACTGACCCAGGTGAGAATCTGGGAATTCTTTCAGGAGTGTTCTAGTTTCCGCAGCTCTCGCTTCACCGCCACAGAAAGTTGCCCACGAGTATAGGTAACTGCAAGAAACTATGCTCGTTCCATTTCGACATGGTTGTGCCAACTCCTGTGGCAGCTGAACAATGGGAGAGGCTCCATTTTACTCTTAGAGCCTCTACACCAGAACACCAGGCTTCTCAAGATTAAAAACCAAACAAAGGTGGATGTACAAAATTTATCTACACATTCTTTCCACTCATGAAATAAAAAGCACCGACTTATTGATTGATCTAAACAAAAAATGAAGGCTTGAAGTGATCAGCAGTTGTCGTACAAGGTGTGTTGCTGGAGTCTACGTTTCGACAAGGGCGCTTGTTTTCGTCGGGGCTCCGACAAAGTGCCCTTGCTGAAACATTGGCTAAAGCAGCATTCCTCGTTCGCCCTTTGCATGAATCCTCTCAAGGGTGTAACCAATGAAAAAGAAAGAAAAAAAGAAACCTACTGTTGCGGCCGCCGCTGAAGGCGCCGCTTCGGGCCAGGTTGGCCATTTCGTACAGCTTGGGGTTGACCGCCTGGTTGGCCTCCTTGAGCACGGCAATCAGCTCCTTGGCCTGCTTCATGTTGTTGGGCGTGAAGAAAGTGTACGCCGTGCCCGTCTTGTTGGAGCGTGCCGTCCGGCCGATGCGGTGGATGTAGTCCTCAGAGCAGTGCGGGTAGTCGTAGTTGATGACGAACCGGATGTCGTCCACGTCTGTGAATGCACTTTCAGAGTTAGCCGCGCTACTACCACGAACAAATCTCCCCCGCGAGATCCTGTCCCTTGCGAATCTTTTCAATGTATTGTCTACGTAGTTAAGGCTAGTACCCTAACAAGCTACTACAAGAAGCACTCAGTTTTCTTTGTGCTAAGCGAAGACTGCCAGGTAAGCAATTAAACATCTTGCACATTCATTAGCAGCATACAATCTTGCAAGAGCATGCATGCTTAGTAAACAATACAAGGTATGCAAAAGCTAGTGTTCAGAAGATGACTAGTACTAGTCTTCAGGAAAAGGATTCACAAGCATCTGCCAAATCCTGGGTCATTTTGTCATCCAATGCACAAATTCCTCTCTCAATAGTGGTTGGAACTATAAGGAGCTAATGGGCACTTCAATGTTTCCTTTTTTTTTACCATGATGCTCAATGAGGACAACCAATTTATAATCTTGACGAGCCAGATAACTAGCAAGCAGGAATAAAAATAGAGTGGATACGTCCTGCTTGAAATATGTATCTTTACAAAAGCACATACGTTCAATAAGTATTGTCAGGTGCTTGAAGACTAGTCCTCGGAACGCAGAGAGTCTTCAAGTTTCTACAAGTAACTCTACTGTCTGCCATACTTTTAGTCATTTTGTCATATGACACACACTGCTCAACTTGTTCCTCTTGTTAAAGTGGTTTAGCACCTTAACCTCCGATACCATTACCATCCGACAAGGACAAGTGCCAGCATAACCTACTGGTGAAGTCAGATGATCATGAACTCAAGAAGTTATGGAACTAAAACCACCATTAACAAGGGAAGCACGTTTAGCAGTGTGCGTCATAAGTAAAAATGGCTTAAAAGGTTTGACAGACGTGAAACACGTTAACGAAGACTTTTCTTGAAGTTTAATCTTCAGAAGTTGAGTAACACGAAGTCTTTACTTGAAGTCTTCAGAAAAGGTCTCCGCAAAGGTGTTTCCATGTTTGCCAAATCTGTTTGCCATTTTGTCCCATGACACAGACAAACGTGTTCCTCTTGGTAATAGTGGTTAATTGCATTAACTTCAGACTTCATATCTGACAGGGAAAGGCTATTTAACCACAACATTACGCTTCCGTTTCCATTGTGTTCAATGTAGACCGATAACTAACAAGTAATATAAACAACCTTGAAGACTGAGAAGAGAAGACTAGGAAGACTTAAGGCATCTTGTGCTGACAAAAAAAAAAAAAGTATGCCTAATAAATACTGCCATGTGCCAAAAGACTAGTCTTCAGAAAGGAACTACTATGGTCTTCAGGAAAGTCTTCGCAAAGGTGTTTTCACATATGCCAAACTTTTAACCATTTTGTCCTATGACACACACTGCTGTACAAGTTTCTTTTGTAACAGTGGTTTAGTACTCTAACTTCCAACTTATAAGTGATAGCTACACAAACATGACCTTAGATTTCTCTCGGTCAATGGAGACAACCAGCCAATACACAAAAGCTTGAACATGGCTAGTAACGAGGGGTAGAAGGAACCTTCGATGCCTTTCGCACACAATCGAGCAGCTGCACCTAATAAATACTGCCAGTGATTAGTCTTCAGGAGGCGACTAATCTTCAGAAAAAGTCTTCGCAAAAGGAGTGTTCATGTGTGCCAAACCTTGGGACCATTTTGTCTTAGGACACACATGCCGCTCAAACCATTCGGCCAACAGCACTCAGTCCAGACAGCTTCCACTGCTCCAAGCCCAGACTTGCGCAAGGGCAAACGCGAGTCAGCCGTGGGGTGGTGGGACAACTTGTCAGTCAAAGGCCACGCGCGCCACATCCGGGCCTAGTTCCTTCGTCCCACCGGCAAACGCCACAGCTCCCCACATTGGCCGCTGCGTCGTCCCGCGCAAACGACTCCCAACGCCACCTATACTCCAGCAGTAGTGCAGACCGGACATGTGTTAAAACATGTAGCATGACAAAGGTTTGAAGTGAGTTTCTAGTGGACAGTGCCGTGTTTTCACTGTGAATGCGAGACATACACATGTAACAATGAAAAAGCAAAACCCAGACACTTCTCTGGGAGGTTCGTCAAGGTGTTTTCATAGACACACACACACAAAAAAAAAGATAAGAAAATTAAAAGGGGGAGGAAGGAGAGAGAGAAAACAGTAAGAGTAGTTAGCGAAGCAGGGTTCATAGCAGTATGTTTCTTTGTCACCAACATCTTGCCCGTTACGCACGCGGTGCTTTACCAATTAGGCTACTGCAGCGACCATTTTCTTGTCCACTTACACAGCTGCAGTGCAGGCTAATGCTGGCTAATACGTTAGCTTGAAAACAGAATATTGTATTCAATAATGAGAACAGTTTTTTTGTTGTTCTATAGGCGGTATTCACATGGTAATCCACAGCAACAGCTCCCTCAGAGAAGCGTCAATCTTTGAGGCAGTGCTTTTGTGTGCTGCCATAGTTTGAGCACCACTGCCCACAACTGCGAGCCTGTGCACAAGAAAGGCTTAGCCAGAGACTCTCCACAAAGGTGCAAAACGAACTCTATTAGCTTGAAACTTGAGTTACATCAACCTTGTGGCCACATGTTCATACAAAATTAAGTCACTTAGATGAAATTTTTCGGGTTTCGAACAGATTGAAAACAGATACTGAAGGGCTTTCGATCATTTGAACGACTACTACAAACCCTGAATGTTACAAAAAGAAAAAGAAAGAAGAAGAAAAAATCATGCAATAATATGAAAATACCACACATTGCCACAACTTCTTTTAACTGGCCAAGCATATCTCAAAGACAAAAAGAAACTTCTCAGTCAGCTTAATTCACCAGATTAAAGCTCAAAATTTTGTTTCATTGCTCGTTTAAATTTTGTTCCCACAACACCTCACCAGCGACATCATGACATCACAAATGTCATGGCATTTTATTACGGTACAAAATGCGCCACTGTTGATCTCTCGTTTATTCTCGAAGGCAATGCAATTCTGCCTCCTAGCCATACAAACTGCCCAACTATTCCCAAGCAGAATGTTGCTGAAATACAGCCTTTGCAAAAAGTCCCTGGCGTGGAAGTTGCGGGGCCTTTCGGTTTCGCATTCTAACTTGACCTAATCAGCTAGCGTTTCCCAGAAAGCCGGCTCAAGCTTGCTACTTCTCTTGCAGTGTCCCTCTGACTTCCCTGCACCATTTACTCTGTGTGGCCACATGTTTGAATGGGGTCCCTGAATAACTAGCACGTGCGCACAGATTGGCACGGCTTGGACGTCATAGCTCGGCGCACATGCTGCCAAATAAAAGGTGTTGGGCAAGACACAAATGACTACCCATAAAAAAACCCATAATTTAAAGAACCCATAAAACCCCGTAATTTTTACTCAATCGCTATCCCCAACATAAGGATGAGGAACCAAACCTTACCATGCAAGACGACATGACTGCATCACAAGAAACGCAGCTGACAAGACATGTGCTTACCAAGTCCGCGGGCTGCCACATCTGTAGCTACCAAGATCGGAGAGCGGCCCGAACGAAACTCTGCACAGACATGAGAAATGGTTTGCGAGGTTAACGTCCTGAAGCAACACGTGGGCCGTGAGCTTGGGCTTCCGGAATTTTCCCAAACAAACTTGCTCGAAGTAAGCACCCCTCTGGTGTACTTTGGCAATCGGAATACTTGCAACAGTAAGGTCGGAGACCGATGAACAGATGTTTTTCACGGAGTTTTCTTTCACGAAACATAACGCCACACTCGTAAAGTGGTAGAACGAACCCCAACTCATAAGCCTTACTAAAAATTTGGGACAGCTCGTAGGTGTCCATTGTGTCTGTCTTATATTCTAAGAAACTGAACATTCTACAATTTTGAATACCGTATTTACTCGCATAATGATCGCACTTTTTTTGTCAGAAA
Source organism: Dermacentor albipictus (assembly GCF_038994185.2). Classification (NCBI taxonomy): domain Eukaryota; kingdom Metazoa; phylum Arthropoda; class Arachnida; order Ixodida; family Ixodidae; genus Dermacentor; species Dermacentor albipictus. The sequence continues at coordinate 98,750,674 of NC_091828.1, read as the reverse complement.
AATTGACGCAAATTCAGGGGTGCGATCATTACGCGAGTTAAATTTCCCGCGAAAAAAAAAAAAAAATTTTCGCCCCGTGTTTGCTGCGGGATGCGCGATTGCGGGTGCGGGACACCAAAACAAAAATGGCGGCCGGCGGAGCAAGCCGAGCGCGCCGAACGCGATTTTTTTTCTTCTCGTGAGTACATTACGTGCATTGAAACAGTTTCTTCCGTATCAGTGATGACTAATATCGTTAATATCAGCAAGTTTGCGGCAGTAACGTAGCCATGTCCACTTTGAGGGGACAGAAACAGGTGGGCGCGCTTAGCTGCCAGTGACATAGAAATGCATGGGCGACGTGCTGCGGAAACTGCGACATCTGTCTTCACTACTATCCTAATACGGCACGTTTCCGCTAAGGGTGGGCGAATATCTTAGCTGTGTTACAAGCGTCGGCGTATGAATAGGGTACACTTTTAACGTATCAGAGTAAACGTGGCTACTATCATTGCCACGCGCGATTTTTTGCGTGCTCACGAGTGCAAAATCAGATGAAAAAAATCGAAATGCGCCTTTATTGTTTTTCGGAACAGTGGTTGCGCTTACTAGACAATCACATGAAAGAAGACAGGACAGGCGCAAACTAACAACTGAGGTTTATTCGAGAAAAAACACTTATATATCACACAATGCCAGCGCAGGCGCTTCAGGGTATCAGCAGCATAATCAGAAAAAACCAATGGCGTGGCTTACCTAAACATACTATCTAAGAAACGAGCCTCCCTATTGTAGAGCATGACCGATGTGTCACTGATGCATGCTTGTCCCTTCTTTTTTATGAAATATGATTCAAGAAGTTCTCGTGCTTTGTCATTATGGCACTTGCGCAGGATCTTAACTTGGTCGAGCAGAGGCCTGCATTTGTGGTCTAAGCAATGCATCGGTAAATGACGTTGCTCCCGGTTAATAATTGATCTTTCGTGTTCACGGATTCGTACGTTTAAACAACGTCCCGTCTGGCCTATGTAGGCCAGACGGGACGTTGAACACGAAATCCGTGTTCGAATCCGTGAACACGAAAGATCAATTATTAACCGGGAGCAACGTCATTTACCGATGCATTGCTTAGACCACAAATGCAGGCCTCTGCTCGACCAAGTTAAGATCCTGCGCAAGTGCCATAATGACAAAGCACGAGAACTTCTTGAATCATATTTCATAAAAAAGAAGGGACAAGCATGCATCAGTGACACATCGGTCATGCTCTACAATAGGGAGGCTCGTTTCTTAGATAGTATGTTTAGGTAAGCCACGCCATTGGTTTTTTCTGATTATGCTGCTGATACCCTGAAGCGCCTGCGCTGGCATTGTGTGATATATAAGTGTTTTTTCTCGAATAAACCTCAGTTGTTAGTTTGCGCCTGTCCTGTCTTCTTTCATGTGATTGTCTAGTAAGCGCAACCACTGTTCCGAAAAACAATGAACCAACTTGCCCAACAACGCATCCTGCTCAACTTTATTGTTTTTGTTGACATCACCCATTATAAAGCCAACCCATAATAAAGGCAAGTTTGGTTGTACCTCATTTTGTCATAGATGTGCGGAAAGTGATGAAAGTAATGAAATGAGGCATCTACTTAAGAATGTTTGGTGCGTGCAGGCCGCTTGGCTTGTCTTGAAGAGTCGTTCGCGTAGCATTCGACAGATGGTAAGCGCGATCATTATTAGCTAGACTTAGCACACGACATATCGCTACGGCAAGTTCGGGGTGCGATCATTACGCGGGAAATAAAAAAAATCTAATTTTGACGACAAAATTTAGGGGTGCGATCATTACGCGAGTGCGATCATTATGCGAGTAAATACGGTAAAATATGAATCTAACAGCAAAGACCATTTGATGCGAATTCAAAATATCAGAATTTGTTGGGTACTCAGCACCAAATGGTGCATGCAACAACAGTGTTATGTAAAAACACCCTTTTAATCATGTAATTAATATGTGATAATGTAATGATGCAATAACCACCAATTGGGCTCCATAGGATAATAACGTGATATAATGCGTTACTTTGCTTGATGTGTTTTGCTCATGAGATAACAATGGCACAAACAGCATCTATCACCTGCGAGAACCGCCAACCAACACGCACATGTGAAAACAAGACCATGCATATACCACACATATCGCACTTAGTTTTCACACAAATATATGCTCCCAGAATACTGTGTGGCTTAAGTGCGACATAAAAATATTACAATATGAAATTTCTCCACCAGCTTGCTGTGGGATGAGTATGGTTCAACATGCACTGCATAATTTCAAGCTCGCAAATTCGCCGTCATGGCCCCTCTCCCCTTTAAACTGCTTTACGACAGGCAACTGACTTGCTGTCATAGCAAATACTGATGTTTTCACACCTTCAGAATCAAGAGCGCTTTCCTCCGGCCTCAAGAAACAACAAGACTGTCCCAGGAAGCTTTGTTTGTAAACAGCGGGGGAGGGGGTGGAGGAAAGAAAGACTATTATGGACTACTCACCGTTGAGCACCCAGTCCCGCTCCGACTGAGACTTGTCCCCATGAATGCATATAGATGGTAACCTTTTAAGCAAAGAAAGCAACAACTGTAGCCCGTTGAATGCACGGCACAATGCAAAGAAGAAGTTTTCAGACATATTGTAAGTAAGAGAAAGAAAGACAGAAACAACAGCCAGCAGTTCTTGCATCAGACATTACACTCTGCCCTTGCCCTTTTACACTAAACTGAGGGCAACAAACGATTGAAAGACTTAAAAAGTTCGGGAGGGGCAGTAATGTCACGCTTACCCGCTTCTCCTCATCCTGCGTGTCAGCTCGTCAACTTTTTTCTTGGTTTCGGCGAAGATCAGAGTCTGCACATCGAAAACAGAAAAAAAAAGTCCTTAAAGCCCCCCCTTCTGCGCAACCAGCCGTACCCTTTCTCGCAACACTGCAAGTGACACCGGCAGAGCAGGTCACTGACCTTGTTGTCTTGTTCACTGATGATTTCCTTGTGCAGTTCCAACAACCTGCAGCAGGCAAAAAGCAAAAAAAAACACCGGCAGTTGAGTAATACGCCGTGTTAGAAGCATAGAGGTGTTGAAGAAAAGTTTGTAACAGGCTACTGGCAGAAGTACGATCGAGCCCGGCTATAACAATTCCAATGGGACTAAAATATAACTCGAATAAAACTGAGTTCTAACTAAGGAGAGCCCCTTTAAGTCTACTGCAGAATCTCGATGATACAAATCTCTCGGGACAGCGCAAAATATCTCACACCCGAAGTTTGTATCCCCCCCAAAACATAGACAACCAGGAACTGAGGGAAAAAAAAAAAAAAGAGGGGGGGGGGGCACAGGAATAAAATGGCCGACTTGCCCAAAATTTTTTATTTCTTTTTTTCGGAGTCCCAGGCCCTTCTTTATTTCGGGCAGAATGTTTGGCAGAAATAGGTACGCAGCAGACTGAGAAATTTTCACTATCTTAGTGTGTAATCGAAAACAGCAAGAAAATCGGCCTTCGGGAGGCATTATCTCCTCCCTGATCGCACGAGCACGGCTTTCTGTTGACGCAGTGCCGCCAACTCGCTGTCGCCGCAAACACGAGAGATCGGAGATTCAGGTAGCCACAGCACTGCATCCATCCATGTAGAATTAGAAGCAACAAAAGCAAGTGCAATAAGGGAAACCTGGCGTCGCAATTTGTGTCCAGAGTCATGTGACTCGGAGTGGCCAACTTGAATTTGAATCACTGGTACGCCTGTTTTGCGCATGCATTTTGGCAGCAGCGAGCTGTGCACTGCGCATGTTCCGAGGCCAAAATTTCAATATCTGCCTGGTTACGTCGAGCTTCTTTCATCGCTGCGTTCTAGCTGGCGTCTGATCGTGATAAGGACACAATCTGCACAAGGTAAGGGAATCCATTTACTAATCTTAGAGGCAGTGAGGCTACTTGGCATCATGCAATCTGAGGGTGCAAAGGTAGAAAAGTTTCCAATCGCCATCAGGCACCAAAGACAATGGCAGGCGTGAAATATGGAGATAAGGCTACCCATGGAATCGAATGCCGCCGACCTCTGAAATGCGCCAAGATGGCTTCACATGCAACTCCAGGCTCCTGATAAAGTTGCAAGGTCCTTGAAAACGGCTGACAGGTTGCATCACAATGCCCAAAGCAAGTTTATTTTCTGTTTTTGGGAAGAGCGACGTAGGGTGAATGACGCATAAGGCGACTGCTCTACCAGCCTGAAAACAGCCACAACAACGCTCTACAGGTGCGGGGCCTCCTCGCCAGCCCTTCCAGAAATTGCTCCGTGGCTCGATTGTCATCATCCCACTGCGGCGTGAAAAGTGGCTCGCATCTTCGAAATTTAGCACGATGTAAGCTAATGGACTTACTTGCTCCAGGACTTTTAGAACTATTCGTATCAGGAATGATCATACACTACCGAGATTATTCTACTGTAGTGTGCGATCGACGTGAATTTAGCCTTCAAGTGTGGCTTTTTGGCAGTGCGTGTCACACTGCCATAAAGCCACACCTTAGCCCTACGCTGTGTACACAATTGTGTACACCAAGATAGTGCATCAACAGTTAAGGCATTATTGAACGTAAGGATATCCAAAATGTGTCGCATACACCTTGAAACACTTCTCACTGATGATAGTGCTGAAAGTTTGAATAAAAAGGGCAAAATGTTTTAGCAAAACGAGTGGGAAGGTAGACAGCTGAGTAAATGTTTTTGCTCGGGGCCAGTATGCCGTTGTATGCAACGGCTGCACTTTCATTGTTTTTCAAGGAAAGCCTGCCGGACATAACATACTTGATGTTATATTTGATGTTCCTGTATCAAGTTCTTGCATGGACTTCACATTCTCTAAACTTAACAAAACGTGCTAAAGAATTGAAAATTCCTAATCTATTCTGCCCGTGTGGTTTTACCAAATAGTGCACATGGTGCCTTCGAACCAGAACTCCGATCAGAATGTGCTGCGCTCGACGGCAGTAACGCAGCAGAAGCTGAAGATTACTAGTGCTGCTGAAGAGGCGGGGAACAGAGCTGGCCAAGATGCAACGTGGATGAGTCTTGCATCCGCAAATAGAGACTGCTTTGACAAAGATTTCAGGGTTGCTGTAAGCAGTTATTCTCGCAGGTTACATGCGAGAAAACACGGCATCTTTTCTCAATCAGCATGCAGCACCACAAGGCCACAGTGCTTCTATACCGGTATGTCTGACCAACTAGCTCGAGCAGAAGTTGTTCTAAAACAGGCTGCCTTACTTCATAATCGGAGGCGCTACAGCCCACTCTAACCGTTGGTGGCATTCCATTTAGAACTGCGAGTGTTGGCTGAGATCCCTTGATTGAGAGCCTCAAGCTGGTGGGACACGAGTGACTGCCGAGTGCCGGCCCAACTCACTTGTTTTCCTTATCGGACTCTTGGCAGACGTCGATGATTTGCACGATGCGGTGATTGGCGCAGAGCTGCAGTGCCCCAATGTTCACCTGCGCAGAACATTTTTTATTTTACCACATTACTGATTCAGAAGCAGCTACAGCATATAACATAAGCAGCCTCATGACATGCTTTGCAACAAGTGTCAACTGTGAGGTGCTGCCCACTAAAACTTGCTATCTGAAATTATAAACCTTGAATGTGAAACAGACGACACAAACAGACATGCAGACAATGAACAGAAGCTGCTTGTATTGCCATCTGCGTCAGAAGTACAGCTTACGAAAAGTGCACTGCGCCTGTCAGAATAATAATAATATTTGGGGTTTTTACGTGCCAAAACCACTTTCTGATTATGAGGCACGCCGTAGTGGAGGACTCCGGAAATTTTGAGCACCTGGGGTTCTTTAACGTGCACCTAAATATAAGCACACGGGTGTTTTCGCATTTCGCCCCCATCGAAATGCGGCCGCCGTGGCCGGGATTCGATCCCGCGACCTCGTGCTCAGCAGCCCAACACCATAGCCACTGAGCAGCCACGGCGGGTGCGCCTGTCAGAAGCTGCAACATCACAAGGTGCAACAATTCATAACACGTACCATTCAGTATAAACTTAAATGCAAACAGGCAATAGTGATATGTTTAATCGCAGTTTCGCCGCACAGTGCAATCCTCCATGTTGATTCAACTTCAAGCCCAAATTAAGGCAAGGATACAAATTGCATGAATGTGCCAAAAATTGACTTTTAAACTTTTCGATGCAGGCCGAGGGCCCCACGTTTTGAGCATTACAGTGCCGCTCCCTTTCGGCTCACCTGGATGTAGTCCTTGAGGAAGTCCTCGGCCAGGGAGCGAACCTCCTTGGGCCAGGTGGCACTCCACATTAGCGTCTGGCAGTCCGGACGGATCTGTTCCACAATCTTGCGGATCTGCGGCTCAAATCCCATGTCCAGCATGCGGTCGGCTTCGTCCAGCACCAAATAAGTGCAGCGACGAAGGTTCACCTTGCCCGCCTCCAGGAAGTCGATCAGGCGGCCCGGTGTGGCAATGCAGATCTCGACACCTGAAAGCGGGGCGCGGCACTCTAGAAGCTGCAAAGGACTGACAGCTGCACTATGCAGAAAGACTATACAGGGCCCCTTCCGATTATCAGTCCACGATACAAGTCCCCCATGGATGGAAGCGCCACCCGAGGCGGTGCTTCCAGCCCTTGGGTGTTGCATATTGCAGCATCTCGAGCAGTCCTGGACAGGCCGGAATGACAAGTCAAAGGGGCCCAAGAGCGTTACTTTGCAAGTAACACTCTTGAACCTACACAAGTAGTACAGCTTTCAGGGATATTTAAGGACATTCAGGGACCTCGCAACCGAGTTTTACAACAGCATTTACAACCAAACATGAATGCACTGCGTAGGTAAAGAAAAGGCAGTGTCCTCACCACAAATGCTCCTGACGCTATCGGGTTCCTGCAGTTTATGTATCGCGACATGTTACACGACAAGCTTGGCACATGTCATGTTTTAGCTTATGCTATGGAAAAGCGTTGTCCAACATGGTGGCACTAATGGCGCCCGCTTCAGCATGAATTCTCGCTCTCACAATCACTGATCACCAGTAACTGTTGAAATGAACTTCGGCTTCCTTTAAACTTATCCGAAACGTTAGTTATGAGCACATAGTGCATTCGCTTTACGCGATTCCAGTGCCCATAGGTCTAACAGGACGCCCTGGCATAGAAACAGCAGGATGGCCACTAATTGATTGTCTTGGCTTGGATACATTTGACACGAAACACTAGACAGTGCCAAATACTCTACGTCCTCCTTACGTTTGCGTTCCTGTACGTTAAACTAAAACTCTTGAAGAGACGTACACTGTAACGTCCAGCAAAGGTGCTTGCGTTTAACGTACGTAAGGCAACAAATGCTTTTCTAAAGCTGTCAAATTTTCAAAGACTAAAGCACCACGGTGCTTCACAGCTCTAAAAAGATTTCTTTCTTTAAGTAAGAGTCTAGACCCGCTATATTCAGGAACACACTGAGTGGTAACATCCCTGTCACCCAGCCTTGGAACACGCGTCACAGACACGCTCGTCGTCAAACAAAATGCGGCAGCTCCTCACCACGCTCCAAGTCCCGCAACTGCGCGCCCTTGGGGGCCCCGCCAAAGACGCACGTGTTGCGGATCCGGGACGCCTTGCCGAAGTCCGACGCCACCTGCTGGATCTGTTGGGCCAGCTCACGTGTTGGTGCCAACACTAGAGCCTGCACAGCAAATGAATCTCCAGATCAGACTTGCATGTTTCCAAGCTACGCCCAATGAGAGCCAGCTAAAGCATGCATTCATTCTACATCATTCTGATGTGCGCTGAAATCGAGTTTCACGTGAACATGAAATAAGTACAAGAAGTGGCTGTGCAGCCATTCAGGCATAACAGGAATGCTGGCTCGCTTCGGCTTGGCATTTGCCGACTGTCGCACCGTAACCGCGGATTTATCTCTCCAGCTCTGCAAGCTTTCTTCAGCTCAGTTTCATCTCTCGTTTTCACATAGGCTGGCCGTTTCCTACAAAAGCTATTAGAGGGTGCTCCGGCACTGCCATCATTAGAGACACCATGAGAATGATGGGCAGCAGCGCGACTTTCGTTTTATCTTTGTGCACGTGTCTTCAGATGCTCACATCAAATTTTTCATTGTGTTTGATCTTTCTAGATTACAAAGCACTTGTGCACTGCTAAACGCGCGAAGCTGTAGTGGCGCTGCCGTCTCCACCTCGGCTCCTGCCCAAAGACAAAGGCCGACAACATGAGTGCGTGCTCAGACTGAGGCTTGGAGGCCGAGCCGACACGTCCATCCTCGCTGTCTGCAGATGGCTCACACAACAGCAGCGACAGTGCGATGGCACTGCTGCTGTTGGCAATTGCGAAACACGAGTAGTCATCTCATACGGTGGCAACTCCAAAACAACTCACCACTGGTCCGTCTCCCCGCTGGAGGTACGGCTGGTGAGTGATGTGAACTATTGCTGGCAAGATGTACTGCATAAAAAAAAAAAGAGTGTATGAAATTTTTTTGTTCCCTAAAATTGCAGCAAAGCAATCCAGTACAAGAAAGCCAACGGGAAATTCAGCACCGACAGCAAAGAATGACGATTTGCAGTAAAACCATTTTTTATTACCGACACAAGAATTCGTTGTCCCTCTCCTTTTCTAGGTAGTTTACGACCCCACAGTTACAGTATGAAGTTTAAATTCCTCGAGAGCACCCCAAATTATTTCGGCACCTTTTGCACGACCAGTCTGGAACACGTCAGGCGCAGCACGGCTTTGGACATGAAGGAGGAGGCTTATCACGTCACCGATGTGGGGGTTCCGCTCTTGGTGCGGCTAGGGCTGAAGGCGAGCTCCGGATCTACCCCACGCATTAGCTTTGTGGTACTCCCCAACCCGTAACGCGGGAATCGCAGCTACGTCGGGTTCAAACGAATAAGGCAACCAGCGGCGTCAACTGTAATAACATTTATAGCTACTAGCAATAAATAACACACAAAGAGGGACGTCCTCTCTATAATAGTAATAAATAGGCTTGCCTTGTTGCCTGGTTGGGTCAGGCAAACGAGGTCACTCGCAGGTTGCAGCAGGTGATCTTGCCCTGGCGGCACAGGTGTCCAAGAGAGAGAGTCTCCCTCAGTGGCGCGCTTTTATGCCTTTTTACCTTTTGCGAGGGGAGGTACTCCTTGCCCGCCGGATATGTTTCCTTTCCCGCAAGCCGAGTTGGGGGAGAGGGGTACGCGCATCCCGAGAGCGACGGATAAAGGGAGGGCGCGTAGTGCCTCTCTACCTTGTCTACGCAGGCTTTAAGCGTCTGCCACATGCGAACAGGACGACGCGAGTACGCGGGAGGAAATGGGAGCAGGTGCTCTCCAGATCCTCCTTCGCTTAAGAAGGCCCTCGGACACGAAACACTTGAGATGCTAGTTTATTTGTCAAAAATGGCCCAGATGCCCGTCTTCATTGCCATTTGTCTCCTGGGGCTTCCTCAGTCGCGTCCAGGGTTGTGGCCGCCGCCGCAGCATCCTCGTTCGTTCTGGCAGTCGTCTTCGCGGCTGGCTATGTGCCCTCCCAGCAGCGGTGCCTGGGAGGCCGGTCACCGCGTGGAGCACTTGGCCTCCGGGGCCGCTCAGGCCAGCATGGCCTGGACCGCTCCACTGGGTGGCCATTACTGCGGCGATGGCGTTCTTTCTCTCTTCATCCGGAGCCGGTGCAGGGCCCCTCGGTCGTGGCTTTTGTGTATTCTCACTGCGCCACATTTGCACAGTTTTGTACCCACTGGCAGGGACAGGCAGGCGCCCTCCGCCCTCTGGTCGGCATCTTGTATTGTCCGGCCATGGAAGAGCCGGAACAGCCGTTCCGGAGGCGTTCCGATCCGGGCCCTCTCCTGCCGGCGCCAGGGTTTGTCTGATACATATACAGCTGGTGGATCGACGCCATCCTGGTAAGTCCAGGTAGCCACGTCCCGGGTGCTGCGGCCTGGTTGCCTAGGTTTCTTAGCACCAGGTTCCCTTCGTGACCCCGACTGGGCCTCGGATGGAGAGGTCAGGCGGCGAGGTAATGGGTCCACGGGGAAATAGTGGCGTTGTCCCTCATAGGCCAGCTCTGGGGGCGTCCAGGGTGAGGCTGGGCGAAGCTCCTGGTAGGTGGAGGGCCCTCGAGGGGACCCCTCAAATGGCTCTCGAGGGGATCCCTCAAATGGCCCTCGAGGGGATTCCTCAAATGGCCCTCGAGGGGATTCCTCAAATGGCCCTCGAGGGGATCCCTCAAATGGCCCTCGAGGGGATCCTTCAAATGGGGGGCGTCCCGCCGGCGAGACAACTCGGCGGCGCTTAGGGTGGGCGTCGTGGTCCATCTGCACGGTGGAAGTTGGCACAGATAAGGTTAACACTTGCATTGCGCGTAACGCCTTGTACTCCGCCGGAAATGTCAAACGGGGCTGGCAGTGCCGGAGGATCTCCTCCTGCTACGCAAGTTGTAACGCGGGGGCGGGCTCGTCATTCGGTTCTGGCTGCTCTCTCACCGACAGTGGTTGAGGGAGGGTCTGGTTTTCATCCCACTGCTCATCAAGCAACACGTAGCGTTTCAGGTCGCATACATGTACCGGCCCACCGATTGGCTTTTCTTTCATGTTTTTGAGCTAGTAAACGAGCGAGAAAACCTTCTCTCGCACTTGATACGGCCCGGTCTACTTCGGTGCCAGCGAGGCAGTGAACTGTTTGCTAAAATCGCTGAGAACGTCCTGGTGTCGAAGCACCAGATCAGCCACTTTGTAGCCGACGTTCCGATGCGAGCGGTCGTACTGCGCCTTCTGTTGAGCTCTAGCCATGCAAAGATTACGGTGTGCTTTCTGTAACGCTTCCGTCATCTTGGCACGTAGGTGCGTCGCGTATTCAGCTTGTGCTGCCGGCGCGACCAACATTACGCTGCGATCCGCGAGAACTCTATCCATTAGATTCGGCAGCTCTCTCCCCAGGTTGAGAGAAGAAGGCACATACCCAGTCAAGCGGTTCACTGTCGATCGCAATGCAAACCCGATCTCTTGGAAGGTAGGTATCCCAGTCCTTATGTCTTTCAGAGAACACGACAAGCATGTGCTTAATGTTGCGATTGACCCGTTCAGTAGGGTTCGACTGAGCATGGCAAGTTGTCATGTTTTTTTGTGCTTAATGCCAAGTGCAGCGCACGAGTCGACAAAAACCTTCGCAGTGAAGTAGGACGCATTGTCCATTATCAACTGCTCCGGGAGGCCAAACCTGGTGAAAACTTCGATCAACTTATTCATGATCACTCGTGCCGTCAGTTTTCGCAAGGGGAAAAGTTCGACCCATTTACTGAAGTGATCTGTGACTACCAGCAAGAATTTGTTCCTGCTCGGTGTGGTGGGATACGCTCCCATGACATCACTAGCCGCAATTTACCAGGGAGTCTGGCTGTCGATAGGCTGCATGAAGCCAGGTGGTCGTCCGCCTTGGGGCTTCACATTTTGGCACACATGACATGAGCGGGCGTAGTGCATCACGTCCCATTTCATGCCTGGCCAGGTAGCGAGGCGACACAACTTAAGGTACCGTATTTACACGATTGTAAGTCGACCCCTTTTTTTAAATTTGAAAGTCTGAAGTTGGGGGGTCGACTTACAATCGAAACCGAAACATGGCCCCGCCAAAAAAAAGCGATACCAAAGGGAGCTACGACGTAGTTAGAATTTTATGTTTGCTATATGGCCCTACCCGTATCTTTTCGCTATCCTACATGTTATTTCGCTTTGCGGAAGGGTTTTTCAACATTTTTGAGAGTTTTACAGTGCATGCAACACTTATGGGGGGTGTCGATAGTTGATGGAAGCGCCGCTGTTCCCATTTGCGGCGGCACCCTCAGAACGGCGGCGCTTGCGGGGAGTATCGGTAGTTCATGGAAGAGCAGACACTGCGCGCTGGCTTCTCTTTCTGTGCTTGAAGGCATTAGTATTGGCATGGTATTGGTTTGATGCGTTCTACTTGACTGCCGGCTACGTGCTACTTCTATGCTTCCCCAGTCGTCATGAGTGCTCCAGGCCCACTAATCGTTCGGCACTCGTTCACAGCACCGTTCAAAAGGGCTGCCGTCCTTTACGCCGAAGAAACAAATCACTGCACAGCGGGCCGCAATTTCGATGTTTGTAAACGGGTGGTGCGAGAGTGGCGACTGCAAATTTTCACCTGGTATGACAAGTGAGAAATTTCCCACGTGCCAAAGTCTGGACGCTTTCCGGAGCTGTAGGCTAAACTTGCGGCGTACGTCGCTGAAATGCGTGATCGGTCACTGCCAGTGGAGTGCGACGCGGTCGTGAAACAAGCCCGGACCTTCGCCTTAATTTTAAGGTTCTGCTCCGCCGTGAGTACGTACAACGAGTGGCTGGCGGCAGAAGACTGCGAAATTACGCCAACCGGACCTGTCAAAAGAGCCTCCCTGACGGCTGCGTGTGGTTGAGTGCATTTGGCGCGGGCTGCTATTCTGCAAGATGTCCTAGTGCGGTCGTTTGCCAAATTTGAAACTTCGCTGCACCACGACACACTGTGGGACTGCAGCAACGATGACGATGGCAGCACTAGTGAAGACGAGTAGTCCAGTGACCATGTCAGCTACTAATAAATTTTCGTTATCGAATGCGCCCTCGGGTATGCTCTCTTATTTTTTTTTTTTTCGGGCGCGCGATATGGGGGGGTCGATTTACATTCGAGTCGACTTACAATCGTGTAAATACGGTAAGTCTTGGGGCCGCTCGCGTGCCCAGCAATACACAAGTCGTGAAAGTAGCGTAGCAGTGCTCCTCGCAACGCGTGCGGTATCGCCACCTCATACTCCTCACTTGTGTTGTCCTCGGTGGGAATATACCTCAGCAGGATGCCGTCGGAATTCAGCAGATAAGAATCCAGAGCGCTCACAGCATTACCAACTGTTCCCGAGCGCTTAGCACCGACAGCAATACCAGCTGCCTCCACGTGTGCGGCGGCCGCGCCACCCTGCTCCCGGAGCTCATCGAGCACTTTTCGACAAAACGGGTCCTCCTGCAGAGCCTCGAACGGCTCCTCTCTGCTGAAGACAATTCCTGCGGAAAGGACAACATCTATGTGGTTCACGCTCTCGCCCAGGATTGACGGTTGTTCCGCGTCCCTTGCTCGGGCTATGACTTGGGTTTCTTCCTCGCCTCGGACTGGCGCTCGCGAAAGTGCGTCAGCTGCGGCATTGCTTTTTCCTTTGAGGTAGCGCACGGTGAAGTCATAACTCTGCAGAAGCAGCGCCCAACATGCCAGGCGGCCACTCGGCTCGCTCAAGCGCCTCAACCAAGTGAGAACCATGTGGTCAGTTTCAATCTTGAATGCCACTCCATTGACTTAATAGTTGAACATTCGCAGAGAGAGAACTATTGCTAGGCACTTCTCTGTCACCGAGTAGTTCCTTTCTGCCGGTGTCAACGAGTGACTCGCGAACGCAACCAGTCGGAGAGTGCCTCCGTGCTCCTGAAGCTAAATTGCACCTAAGCCTAGGTCGCTTGCGTCTGTTTGAATCACAAACTCCCTATTCAAATCGGGCAGCAGCAATTCGGCCGTGTCAGCGAGCACGTTCGTGAGGCCACGCAGTGCCGCCTCCTGCTCTTGACCCCAAGTCCACCGTTCGTCTTTCCTCACGAGCTTTGTCAAAGGCGCTTGCACTGCCGCGCTGTCTGGAATGAATTGGTGATAAAAGTTCACCGATCCCAGAAAGTGCCTCAGTTTGCCAATATCTTTCAGACACAGGTACCTCAGTATAGCCTCGAGCTTATCCTCACTTGGCAGGATGCGGCAGTTGCCCAGCGCGAATCCCAACAGTGCTATTTTGCTCGCAGCTATCCGAGCTTTGTTTGGGTTCAGTGGGATACCTTCGGACCTCAGCCTGTCTAAGACGTCTCTGAAGTGGCGCAAGTGCTCCTCGAATGTTTTCGAATAAACCACTATGTCGTCCAGATATGAGAGAGCCTATTGCCACTCTGCGTCTCCTAGCACTCGGTTCATCAACCTCCGAGAAGTAGCAGTAGCTTCGACCAAATCAAGAGACATTCTCCTAAACTGAAAGAGCCCCCAGTGACAAGTGAAAGCCATTTTCTCTTTGTCACGCTTGCCCATTTCGACCTGAAAGTATCCACGACTAGCATCGAGCGTCGTAAAGTGCTTCGCCCCGCCTAGGTTAGACACTAAAGAGGAAATGGAAAGTAGAGGATACACAGCCTTCTTCGTAACCTCGTTCAGCCGGTGGCAGTCTACACAAAGGTGATAAGTATCGTCCTTCTGGACTAGAACTACCGGGAAGCCCCATGGGCTGTTCGACCTTTCCACAGTGCCTGTGTCGATGAGTTCGTCTAAGGCGCTGTCAAGTGCTTGCCGCATAGTCAAGCTAATCGGCCAAGGATTACATTTCCATGGTGCAGTGTCACCCGTGTCTATTCTGTGCCTGACCAGTGTAGTGCGGCCCGGACGGTCCATGAAAACCGCGTAGTTTTCGTACAACAGTGACGACAGTCGTGCCGTTTTTCTCTCTGGCATGTTGTTGACCTCGTGACAAAAGCGGGTGCGCCACCCCTCGCAGAACCATGGCGCACTGTTCTGCCACCATCTCTCTCCTCGCCTTCTCTGATTATTGTTTGCTCGCTTGGCTGTGGCCGGGTGTGGCCCACTCACGCTGCACCCGGAGACTGGCATGTCTCCGCTGCCACGGGCGCTTTTGTGAAAAGCTTTAAGGCACCCGTTCCATTCTCTCGGCAACCTCCATTGCCGATGTCTATTACAATGCCCGACTTGACGAGAGAGTCTCGACTCGAAATAACAGGCACTGATAGACCGAGGAGATGTATAAGGCGTTGTTGCCTGACGTGTTTCTCTCAATGGATCACTAACCTAGCTGCACCGTTCGATTGTGCTGTGCTGGAAGCAAGTCGGAAGGTGGTGACATCCCTCAAGCTGATATTGTTCTCGCGAAAATGATGCAACACCTCGTCACCAAATAAAGAAGCGCTTGTTCCAGTATCCAATAATGCAGCTAATTTCTTTCGGGCTATCATTAGCTCAATGAACGGCGCCTGTGAGTCCGCCACAACCCCTACACAACAAGCCAAAGGCGCAAGTAACCCGATACCACCGGTTGTGTTCGACATCGCCGCATGGGACCCTAAGGTGGATCTCCGGCAGCCTCGCCCGTTTTCTGAGCCACGCGCCTGGCCTCAGCCTGGCGTGCGGCCGCAGTCACGGGCGATGTGCCCTGGTCGGCCATACTGGTAGCAACGGCCGCCGAAGCCTCGGTGGCCTGGGCGCCCGTCACTCCACTCTGGCCCGACGTAGCTTCCTTGCACTACATTTGGCGTGTGCAGCTCCTCCGGTCTCGCATCGGCCTCGCGTTCCTGTCGCGGCACGCTGAGTGTGGCATTAGTCAGTGCTGTTCTCAGCACGTAGGCATACCGGTTCAAAGCGCGGTCTGATATTTCCCAACTACGCTGGACGTGTTCTTCAGCGAACGATGCCGACGTGTCGAGCCGACTCTAGACGAGTGTGTGAAGTGATCGCGCTGCCGTTCCACATGCAGCGAGGTTTGAGTGACAGCGCCGCGGGTGGAGGCGGACGGCATGCTCGTGCCGCGAGGATGTCCCCCTGGATGCACTTCGCCTCGGCGGCAAGTTCGTCTAAGTCTCTAAAACTACATCCTCTGAAGTAGGCCACAAAAGTGGAGTGCACCTGCCGTGTGACACGCTCAACTTTTTCTGCAACGGTGGCGGGAGGGTTCATGAGATGATAAAGTTCGTCCATCACTCAAACATATTCCAGCATCCGTGGTCGGATGCTAAAATATGTCCGTGGTCGCTCGCTCTGCGACGAGGCCTGCATTGTGCCTTGCAGAGCGCCGGCTGAGCTCTGCATGATTTGCAACGTGTTCTGCGACATTGCCTTGATTGACGGCAAACTCTTGCCCAAAGGGCCGGATGCATAGAGTTTCTCACTATAACACCTAGACAGTAATCTGGCGCCACCGTCTATGGGAGTTTCTTAAGGGGGCACCGTGCCGTCATGGGAATGACGGTATGTGTCTGCGAGGCTCGTGTTGGCTGGTGTTGTAAGAGGCTTCGTCTAAAACGTGGATATGGCTACGCAAATAACGTGTTCTCAAAGTAAAATCTTCATTAAATGTTTCCATTCACGCATATTACATCTTTACTCACCCACGATGCATGACCAAGCGAAGAAAAGCAAGAACAGACTACAAACTGTTTCAAAGCGAGCACAAACCTTGTCGTCTGTCCTCCAACTTTAGCGGCCCGCTGATACTTTTTACGTAACATGTAGTCGTACACACAATAACAAGTTCTCATAGTTAAACAAAACATGTTTTCGCGTAATAATGAAGCTAAAACAGCTTTTCGCGTGCTGTTCTAGTAGAAAATGAATCATTGTGACAGACGGAACGGTACTTGCCAAGCGCGTCTTCACGGTGTCCTGTCTCTACGAGAACGTGCCAATCCGAATCCACAATATACCGGCATTCCCATGCATACCACAGCGCAGGAGCGCGAGATTTCCCTCTAGGTAATGTAGTGAGAAACTCTATGGCCGGATGCCTCCGCCGCCCTGGTCGGGCCATTTAGTGGCATGTGTGCCTCTGTCGAGCGCCGAGTGACAAAGCACCGAGGGGCCCAATGTGGTATGCCTTGTATCAGGGTTAACCTCCGCCCACGTGGCTTTGCACAATCCTGACTGTTCTGCGTGAAACACTCAAAACCAAAGCTGCCAGTTTGTTGAGCAGCTGCCGCCGCATTAGCAATAGGTTGCTGCGGCGGCAGCAACCTATTGCACTTTGCGTCGCTAGATCCGACAACATGAACAAATCTGAGAGGTCAGGCAAACCAGCCGCCACTGTTCGCTGAAACGTGGGTATTCCTAGCACCAACACACCAGAAGACTCCTCGTGTTGCCAGATTCGATCCACGTTGGTAGCACCAAATGTGGGGGTTCCACTCTTGGCTGGGGCAAACAAGGCCAGCCGTCTCCCCCGCCCTCACTGAATATGCAGTCTGCGGCTACATCAAGGTCTCAGAAAAAGACTGCATAAACCATGTGCATAAACGAATGTTTTCCGGCTTGTGTACCCTCATCAAAAAAAAAAAAAAAAAAAACCACCTCAAGGTGGGTCACTTGGTGGTACGGGTAGGCCGACTCGAGAAAAAGTCAAGAAGACGGCCTCCTACTATGGTTATGCCTTGTGCAGTCACAAGCACAATGTGTCAGGCATGCTAAAGGCTGTGCTGGCCACACTAAAGCACCTGTTGTCCACTGGCCAAGCACCCAGGCATGACCTCTGCCCCGAGTCGTGGTGTAAATTCAACAGGGCCATGGCCAACAATGAGGAGCCACCACCACACAAGCATAGCCTGTCCGACTGCGTCTGCGAGGCATTGGAGCCTTTGTTTATGCGGCTTAGTGACAAAAGCCCTTTTGGAGAGGTGCAGTGACGGGATCACTCAAAACCCAAGCGAAAGCTAGCACTCTCCGATTTGGCAGCAAGTCTCAAAGACACAGCATGCCTCATTACCCAGCGTTGAAAGGAAGCGGCTGGAGCTATCAGCCGCCTCAACCGGGGTGTCATAAAGAGCACTGCGGAAATCGCTGTGAAACTAGGCTATGGCCCAGGAAGTCGCTCCGTGCTCCGCAGTCTTGAAACAGGCAGTCTTGAAACTACAGGCTTGAGAAGTGCAAGAAAAAGCACATGGACAGCAGCTCGACAAAGGCAAGGCCTGCAAAACGACAAGCCAGAAAGGGACTCAGCGTACAGTCCTGGCCTGCTGTAGGGCAGTCGCAGTACAGAGCAGCGGAAATTTCTCGGCAAAAATTGTGCTTTAGACTCTGAACATTGCGCATAGGTTTACCATCTGCGGAAGAGCCACTTTGCTATACTCGTCAAGTGTTTCTTTTGCTTGCTGTGTACTGGAACAGACACACAACATTGTAAATAAGGTTTCTTACGCTAGTTCAGTGGCCAGTGTGCTATTATTTTGGGAGTATGCAGTCACACATTTAGTATGGCCATACTTACAAAACATTGAACTTCAAAACGGTGCCATTTGTAGTGGTGTAGATTCCCTTCAGCAAAAGCTACATTTGTTTGAAACTTGAAATGCGTTTACCGTATTTACTCGCATAATGATTGCACTTTCTGGTTAAAAAAAATTGACGCAAATTCAGGGTTGCAATCATTACGCTAATTAAATTTCCCGAAAAAAAAATTTTTTTTTTCATCTCGCATTTGCTGCGGGATTACAACAGGTCATCAAATAGGCGGCTGCCCCTGTATGTAGTGTGGGACACCAAAACAAAGATTGCGGCCAGCGGAGCAAGCAGAACGCACCGAATGAGATTTTTTTTTCTTCTCGCGAGTGCATTACGTGCATTGAAACAGTTTCTTCCGCATCAGTAATGAATAATATTGTTAATATCAGCAAGTTTGTGACAATAACGTAGCCAAGTCCACTTTGAGGGGACAGAAAACAGAGGTGGGCACGCATAGCTGCCAGTGACATAGAAACACGTGGTGGGCATGCTGTAGAAACTGCGGCCATTTGCCTTTACTACTATCCTAATACTCCGCTAAGGGTGGGCGAATATCTTAGCCGTGTTACAAGCGTTGGCGTATGAATAAGGTACACTTCTAACGCGTAACGCCCCGTAACGAGATTGAAATCAATTTTACTACAGACCTCAATATTTTTTGAACTGCTACAGCTATCAAAAATCTAATCACAGATTTGAAACCAGCATGAAAAATTACCTCAGGCAGTGGAGTTCCTTAAACATTCACCCAAAAATAAGGAAAACATGTTTAGGACCAATGTCCCACGAGACGTTTCACATTAATTGTGGTGCGAATCATTACCTGTACCGTACGTGTCTACAAAATTTGTCCGGACCATTTCAGGGGCCCTTTATAATGTGAGTGAATGCAGTACGTTACGTGCTGCCACACGCACTGCATCCTCTTTCTGCCATTACCTGTACATAGCAGGTACTGCGTTTGGGGCCGTGATCCTCCACTTTTGAGGCTAGAACCATAGAGTTTCTTACAATATACTATAGGGAACTCTGGCGCTGCTATCAGTCAGCCACTTTAGGTACTGACGGGGAAGAACATGGATTTGTCTGATCTTCATGCTTGTGGATTCAGACGTTCTTGTGGCTTTGTATATAAGGCTTCATAAGCCTTGATTGTCGTAAATTTCAGAGCAATCTATATTCGTCGAAGTGCAGAAGATGCTGTGAACACACACAATCGCTAATAACTGCAACGACTGAGCTTGTCGAGGTGGCCAAGTCAAAACCCCGCCTTGCGTCTCAAGGAACTGGCATGCCCGTTATAAATTAGTAAGGGAGTTTGACATCGCTTGTCGATGCATGCGTCCTTGGCATAATGGTTTCATTATCAAGCTTTTATGCAAGAGGTCTTGCGTTAAAATACTGCCGTGGACAATTTTAATAACGTTTAATTATTTATCACACAGTACATTGTCGAAAATCACGGTTTTGCAAAGTCATGAAGCCGTTTGACGCCAGAAGGACAAAGTTTAGGCAAATCCATGTACTTCCCATAATACCCATGCTAGTACAGTCGAACCAGACTATGTCGAACCCATTTACATCAAATTATTCTATATATAGAACAATTTCTGGACACGGTATAGTTACAATGAGTACATATAGTAAACGTTACGCTTACATCGAACAAAAATAGCAGCGACTCCCGATATATCGAAAGACAAGCGGCAGAAAAGTGCCCCCAGAAGTTGGCTTTCCCTCGCGGTGGCGAAAAAACCCGGCAGCGCTGCTCTATCCAACCGCTCTCCCTACCATGACCGCGCTGCCTCGGACGAGCCGTTGACACCCCCCTGCAAAAAAATGATCCTGGCCTGCCTGCAGCGCTTGCTCAAACAGCCAATCAGAGGCTCTTGTGCCCTCATTGTGCAGGATGGCAAAAGTTCGAATTGTCTCGCTGCTTTTCTGGTTCACTGTCGGTGCACCGCATGGGCCTTCTCCGACAGTGTTGCCGTGATGAAGCGGCAGAATTCGCCTTTCGCATGAAGCTCAAAATCGTAAATGCGCTCGAATGCGGTGAGAAGTCGGATGTCCCTGCAGCATGAAAGATACCGAGGAGCACTCACAGCATGATCATGAAGAATAAGGGGGAAATTAGGGCTAAATGGCTAAACTCGCGACTCGGTGCCCATGGCACCTGGCATGTACGCACAGCCGTGTAGAAGTGGTTCATCAGAAACTGCTTCAGCCGTCCCGGCTTCAGCGTGCTCGGTGATGACTGAATTCTGGTTGTTAATGCGACGCAGTCTTTGCCTAAGTTTGGAGCAAGCTGTCAGAACTTCCGGAAGCTGTTGACGAATCAACGGTGGACAAGTTTGTGTGTGCAAATGATGGTGTCGCAACCACGGGAGAGCCCGAAAACGAACACTACATTGCAGACATCGTACCGAGCACAAGTGAAAGTGGGCATAATGAGGAAAGCAACGACGGTCCTTTGCCCACATCTTCCAAAGTGATTGGTGCGCTCGCACTAGTCCGGTGCTTTTGTGCGAATGCGGCCTCAGCTTCTCCGACTCCTTAGCCAATGCGGGGAAGTGCATGCGTCGCAGGCAGTGAAATTGCCCAAGCAGACGAAAATGCAGGATTATTTCGCGGGAAACTAAGCTAGTTTCATCAATAATGTGATTTTATAAATGGTATGTGCTTTTATGACACCCAATTATTTAGCAAGCTTATATCGAATTATGTTCTATATCGAACCGGGCTAATCGAGTTCGATATAGCCCGGTTCTTCTGTACAACGGATCCTCCATTACAGCTCCCATAGACACTATAACGCCACAGTTCACTCTGGTAATTATTGTATGAAGCTGCATGGCTACAACCCCACGGCCGTAGGTATGCTTAACTAATGCAGGTCGTTTACTTGACACCACGCAGCTTTGAGCTTGTTACAGACACGGAGTTCCACTTTTGCCCGAAAAGGAAACCCGCTTACGGCCAGGGTCTTTCCCGAGCCTGTCTGTGCAATGCCGACCATGTCGCGGCCGCTCAGCGCAATGGGCCACCCCTGGGACTGGATGGCCGTCGGGGTCTTGTAGTTCTGGGCCTCGATCATCCGCATGCAGTAGTCTGCAAAAAAGGACCGACACAGCTGATGAACAGGGCACAAACGAGACAGCGCTTTCCAACCGCATGCTAGACAAGACCGTTGCAAGGAAGGCAATAAAAAAATTACAGTGAAACCCCGTTCATACGTTTTTCACCGGACCGGGGAAAAAAAACGTAACAGCCGGGAAAACGCAACAGTGAGGAAAGCTCCGAAAATGAATGAAAAAATGCAGCTTCAACTATAGACAATTTATTTCCACATAGTGCGCTTAGGACTTTAAAAAGTCAATAATTGCGGCTTGCCGTTTATTTCGCTTGCTAGAAATCGCCATACGTTTCTCAATAGCCTGGAAGGCCGCATTGCTGTCAGCGCCGCCGTGAGGTGCGACGTACCTGCGGAGGAGGTCCAGAGCCGCGACGGCTTCTCCAAACCTACGATTTGGCAACTCCCCGGCACCATGCGGCTCGTGCTCCTCGTCGTCACCGCGTCACGGCAATGGCAACGGACGAAGGAATATCCGCGGGAAATTTTGCCCTCTTTGGCGTAATCATGCTGACGTGCTAACGATTGTTTAGTATTGCTGCGGAGCGCATGCGTCCGAGCAGCCCGGTTGCGCGCAGCGCAGCGTGGGAGAAATGTAAACGAGAGGAGAGCTGGCCCGGTAGGCGCAGAAACGCCACCAGCAACGCCAACTTCCGGTTTCACTTTAGCTTCACAAAGAATGACGTCAGGACCTCTCCTGAGTTTCCTTCCTCCGTGGGTCAACACGTCCAACAACGATGCGGTGACTGTAATCACAGTGATGATAGTGAGAGCATTTTTCACGAACTGGCGTGCGGCTTCTTGCAGCCAGTTCCATAGCCAAGCCTGGCCAAGCCCAGCCAAAACTCGTCAAAAGCCAAAATGGCGGTTGGAACGCGCGGCCTAGTTTAGCCCAGGCGGGTGCGGGGTGCTAAGTTGCGACGTACCATGCGGGAACGTTTTCACAGCTACAACGTAACAGCGGGGTTCCTTATACATTGTATCCTATGGAAGCTATGCCGGGACCGGATGAAAACGACGTAGCAGCCGGGAAAACGCAGCAGTGAGGAACGTAACAGCGGGGTTCTACTGTATAATAAAAAGGTGTGCTAGCAGTGTTTTTCAATTAAGGATTAAGGGGGGAACCTGCGCCTGAAAACATTTTTGTTTAAATTCTAGATCGATTCTTTCTTCCATCAATTGGAAGGAGTTTTCAAACAGCAGTCATCGTCCAATGATAAAGTGAAATTTCGCACATAGCAGGCAACACTACAAAAACTGGCGACATCGCCGACTGCACATGTTTGCGACCAGAAAGTAGCGAGATGTTGGTGTGCCCCACGTCTCATTTCTTTATGTCGCAAAAATATGTTCCACTTGCTACTTGGTAGGTGTCGCAGATCTGAGCCCACTCGCCAATGAGCGTGTGCATCACACACGCTCGCAACCAAAGCATGGCGAGTGCTACACCCCAGAAGCAACGTTACGTCCACGAGTTCTTCCTTCCTTCTTTTATTCTTTATTGTAACATTAAATATACAAACAATGTTTTGTCAGCCTGCCAAAACAATGATGCTTTCGAGCGGGATTGGGCAGTATGTTGGCCTGAATGACGCCGTCTTGTGTGTCGTGATGAAGCAGCATTATGAAGTATAGTTACACTGAACAAAGCTGTTGAAGACCAAACAGCAACCATGCTGCAAAATGTCCGTAATGAGACTTTTACGAACACACCACCAGTGTACTTCCCGCAGAACTGCCTGCTATGCATCAACTGAAGCATAAACGATTAATGTCAATTAGCTTAGCCATCGTCAAGTCAAGGTAAGCAACCACGGCTCTACTAACGGTGTGCACAATTACTGCATTTTCTCACCTGGAAAGCAACCCTCTTGGAAGGTCAGGATGGGTCGCGGAGGGTCGCGGCCCCGCAGGGTCATCTCATATTGCCGCCGGTGTTGTTCAATCTCGTCCTGTGAGGGACAGAAAGAAGCTAATGTCAAACAAAGACAAAAGAATGATGCAATTCAAGACTGACAAACAGCCAACCGCCCTGTACTCAACATGGCTACTATAAGGTTAGCATGAAACCCTGCAGTTAGCAATGGCTACTAGATGACATGGGGGCGAGGTTCATTGTTTCTTTAAATAGCTTCTCGCCACAGAAATTTTTATTTATGCGCAAGCCTAATTGGCCAGCTCGCGAAATCGGTCAAGTAACGCCACCTCGAGAGATATGCAAGATACGACCCCCCCCCCAAAAAAATTAAATTGTGGGGTTTTACGTGCCAGAACCACATTCTGATTATGAGGCACGCCGTAGTGGAGGACTCTGGAAATTTTGACCACCTAGGGATCTTTAACGTGGACCTAAATCTAAGTACACGGGTGTTTTCGCATTTTGCCCCCATCGAAATGCGGCCGCCGTGGCCGTGATTTGATCCCGTGACCACGTGCTCAGCAACCTAACACCATAGCCACTGAGCAACCACGGTGGGTAAGATACGACCCAAAGGGTGTAATTTTGTGCAAGAGTGTAGTGTCGGGTGCGCTACAGCACCCATATGCTTGTACGTCACCCACGTTCAAGAAGTGAAACGTCACTAACTTTTTTAGAAGTGTCATTCAGTGCAATCGAAAGATGCTCAAAAGGACTTGAAAATGTGGGCAGGTAAGTGCTGGTTCATGATTACAGGCAGGCAGCATTAGAACATTTAAAAAGGAAGCAATTTGTACAAGAAATGATCAGAAAAATATTTTTAGAAATAGGGGAGGTGGTGCTGGTTCAGCACTTGTACTATGCAAATTCTCACTTCCTTCTCTTCATTTGCTCGGCTAGTAACCACGAGTCAAAAGATGATGATGTCTTAGGGCTCATTCACACCAACGACTGACAGTGGTCGCGCGACCACGTTGGTCGCAAATGGTCGCTTTTCTCGAAAAGCGGCCATTTTTGGCCAGTCGGTCTCTGCGCGATTTTTCAGTCGCGTGACCGTGGTCACAAAACTGATAAACCAATCAGCAGCGCACCAGAAGTGATCTTTCATGCGTCTACACCCGGCCTCCTCCCACGTCCCGGCAAATTCCGCGTAGATTCCGAGAGCTCTCGCTGAGAACGATAATCTCCGGGATTGCGACTTGTGGGTCGCACTCAGCCGGGCTTGCCGGTGTGAACATCAGTCGCCTTCGGTCGCTTTTTGATAGCGAGTCGCAAATGGTCGCGCGACCTCCTCCAGTCGCCGGTGTGAATGAGCCATTACACTTGGGAATCGAAAAACGTGCTTAGAGTCCAGGACAGTTCTTGAATACAGGGGCTAAACCATAAACCTCACAAGACAGGCGGCAAAGAAGAGTCGTGCGACACTTGTAACATTGGCACACCCAAGGCTAAAACACCGTCAAAAGGTATTCTGGCCGTCGACCCGCACCTCAGAGCGGTTGGCAGTGTTGGGGTGCTCCTGGTAGAAGTTCTTCTGGAAAGGCTGAAGCTGGATTCTTTCCCAGTCTGGCTTGCGCAGGTTTCCGCCAGGCTGCTTGCCCTGGAGGAGCCGGAGAAACAAGCAAATCAGTTTGATTTGTTTGACTAATTTGCCGACCGATTTCATTCACTGACTTAATGAGCAACTGACAAAATGTTTTGATGGACTCGCCAACTAATTCACCAACCAATCTTCCCCATCTCAATGAAAGGCTATGAGATGTGCTATAGCGGAAGGCATTGAACTAATAATATTGACGACCTAAGGTTCCTTAACGTGCACCTAAATCTACAAGTACACGAGCGTTTTTGTACACACGAGTGTTTTGCAGAAACAGAACGCCATGTCCATTGAGCTACTGTGACACGTGAACAGAAAGTAATTTGTATGGGACTTCACAAAGTTGTTCGAAGTTTCATGCATACACAGGGCCTTGAGGGTAGCCATGTAGGCTTGTTGGCCAGTCGTCTAGCGATTTGTTGCAGCAATGGCATGATGACGTATACGTGGAAGGTACACGAGACAACACGTACAGTGTGGCTACGAAAACTGCAAATAAATTTGTCGTGGGAAGTTAGCACCTGTGCAGCATTGTGTCACGTGACTTCCATGTCCTTGCCATTTCACCAGCGCCACAACAAATTAGAGCACAAGGCCTTGAAAGTTGACAAATTTGGTGCATTTGTGGCAGCACAGCAATTTTTTTCCCCCTCTGGTAGATTTAGAGGTGAGGTACCTGAACGCTAGATCCGAGGATTCGGATGTCTGCCCTAGGAGGAAAAGCAGTGTTCGCTGTCAATGGGCAAACGGCACATTAAAGAAAGAGGACTGACCTTGAGACTGTTGTTGACGAAGCTGCTGCCGCCGTTGCGGCCGTCCCCATAGCTGTTCCCTCCCATCATGGGGCGCCCCATGCCACCACCACCACCGGGCTGGGGTCGGCCTCCACCCCTCCATTGCTGCTGACCCCCCTGCTGTCCCCCAAAGTCTCTGCAGGGAAGAGAGGAAGGCAGCAGAGCTTCAGTGGAAAGTTTGGCAAATCGCACAAATCGTAAAATCCCACTACAGCCAATGTTCGTGTGAAGAATAAGAGTTTTTTTGTTACGTTACAACCACACAAGGCAGACGGATAAGAGAGCCAAGGCATTGGGAAAATTAAGCTCTTATTTTGCTTTGCTGAAATGTAGAAGTAATGAGGAAATGAAAGTGGACTGATATACAACTTGCCACAGGTGGGAGCCAAAGCCACATTTTTTGCATTATGTGGTCAGTTGCCTAACAATCTAGCTACAGTGGAGGCTATCCTTCCCACCAATTTCTTGGGTATGTGTATGTGTACGTGATCTGACCCTGGGAATGTTTAGCCAGTGGCGCTCATGGCTGCGGTGCTAGATGAACATCCTTTCAACCGCAGGCATTACATAGTATACGTGAATGACCAGGTTATTTACAATGGAAAGCCCTGAAGCAGAACTGCGAGTTCGGCTAGTTGGCGAACCAGCAATCCTCGAGGCACTGGTTTAGCCGAACAAGTATTAACGTATATGGCCTCTTGAGCCATCTGGGACAACAAATTGAAGAGACCTAATGTTGCTCATTCTACGTGCGTGTATCGTTAACCAGTTCGTGCCTCTTTTTTCCTTATGAAATGCTTTTTTAGCTATTTCTGTTCACTTTGCGGGTCCTTTTGTGCCGAATAGGTAACTTGGGTTGCGATGTGGGCTTGTTGGTAATGCATCTTCAAGGGGGGGTATCATAGCGCGATTCAAAGACGGGACAAAAAAAGACAAAGGGACACATGCAGCGCTAAAGCGCTACGCGTGTCCCTTTGTGTTTTCTTTTGTCCCGTCTTTGAATCGCGCTACGATACCCCTCCTTGAACATAACTTGGGGCAACTGAGTACGAGCCCATTCTGTCAATGCGCCATAATGGGTAGAACAATCATGCACATTGCATTTTGTTTCATGGCATCTGACTAACCACTTTACAAAAGCTGCGCTTCACATTGATTTCCAACATGCGTGTTGGATCAGAATAATTTTCACACGCGTATACCTCTCTGTGCCCATATGCCTTTCATCAACATTATTCCCTCGACAAGCATCGTGCACTGCATTTGTCCTTGTGGTGCAGACAGCTAACAGCTACAGGTGACGAAGATGTGCCCGTACTGTCAGGTTTAATTGACAGGCAACTGCTAAAAGAGGCCGTTAAAGTGAGTTGTCGAAAGGGCAGCACAGCACCGACAAAAGACCAAAGTGCAAGCTTGTGAGCCCACCCGTCCTCGTCTTCTTCTGGAAGCAAGTGGCCCAAGCGTGTGGCAATATCATCTCCTGTTGCTATCTCACTAACCCACACAGGCTTCGCATGATTTAGATTACAGCACTGTGTTGCGTTTTTTTTTTTCTTCTCGACGGATATTTACAGTCCTTTCTAGTTAAAATTCCCACAGGAGGCCATGGTTTTACGAACAACCTTTTGCACAAAGAGGCACGAGAATCAAAACCAATTTTCTTCGAAACACTCGCGCCAGCAGCCTGTAATTACAGTTATGCTGACTTGGTGATTGATAGTAACCAAATATTTCCTGCAATATTGTGAATGTCTTCGAGCTGCATCATGCTGAAATTGGGACCCTGTATAGCATTTTCGGTGCCCGCTAACCGAGGAATGTTACACCTGCCACACCAGCCCAAAATAAAGTGGGAATAATTTGCAGCTGTTCTTCATGCAATGCCGATTTCAAATTTAGAAAACTGAACAGTAAGCCAACTGGAATGTATTAACTTGCAGCTAATCATGACAAAAGTATGATATTTATGTTCACTGAACTGGCTGGAGCAGCAGAACTTCATGCTACTATGTAAGTGTGTCCATGCATTGCATGCATGTACACGTGTGTGCAATTACGGACAAAATTTCACTATCCAGACAGAGATGAAGCATTTATCTTGGCTTGTATGCATGTTTTGACGCCTGCACCACAATTGTGGTGCCAAAATCGCACTCTCCTGTGCTGTTACACATGAGGTGTTATGTATGTATGTATGTATGTATGCGGCGCACATCTCAAAATGAGAGATCTTTTGCCAGCAGCAGAGAACAATGTTCCAGTCATTGAGCTGAATTGCAAACAAAGGGGCGAATTTGCCCCCAAAATCATACGCATAAGTGACTGATTAACGAAACACTCCTAATTAACATTTCAAAATTCATTACTTTACGGCCCATACTGTAGTCTACATATAGCAGCCAGTCATTACCAAGCCGGTTAGCTAAATCTCAGGTCACACGTACGGCTTGCATCAGGGCATGCTCTTCAGTCATTCGAACAGGGTGCAACGAAAGAAACATCGAACCTTAAAAAAATAAAGAAAGACGAAACGAAAACTTCGCATTAGAAGCAGCGGGAGAAAGAACACTACCGTGCGAAAAGCCGCCGGCAAAGCGACGAATTAAAGGGGGGGGGGGGTGCTTCGCTTTCCTCGCTTCCGGGCTTGCGCAATGGCCGCGGTGCGCATGCGCAGACCTCTCCGCCGTCTGCCGCAGTTGCCTAGCGAGCGATCGTGCCCCGGCGGCGTCCCCAGACAGGCGCAACGGAAAAAACAAAAAACCTAAAACGCCCACAAACACCAACAGAGCGCACGCGGACAAAGAGGGGGATAGACACGGGAGTCGCCGGAACAAGACACGCGGTTGGGCTTGTACGTATCGATCTCTTCCCAGGCACGACCGAGAGGGTTCGCGACGACCTTGATCCCCCTCCTTACTGCATGTCCACCCCCCCCCTCCCTCCCTAAAAGAAATACTCCCATCACGCATACTGCCTCGTGATTCATCTAACCGCCGAGAAGAGAGACTTCTACATTCCTAATTATAAGCACTGCAACGGGCGCTAGTAGTTTACGAGTGCAAACGACGTCGCATCAACAAAACTCAAGCTGCACACCGGGCCCGCACTGCAGAAGAACGAGTCGTCGATGAAGGCTCCTGAAGGTTCGGGAAAGTTCGCTGGGCTCCGACGGGTCACGATACGCGAATCCTAGCCGGACCGGGCGAAAACATTATTGACGGAAGACTTGATTTTACAAGTTGCGTTAGGTCGCAAGACGTTAGAAATTTTAAGCATGAGCGCATAAAGAAATATCAATGGAAGACTAATCGCGATCGGCCTAATGGAAGCATGGGAGCGTTTGTCAGGTGCCAACAACATCGTTTTTCCAATGTTTTTTTTTTTTTTCGTGCAATAAAACAGCTATAAACTTGCGTTTTCACAGGCGTGTGAAACACACGAGTCTTAGGCTAAGACACCTCAACCAGCTTTGATTTTGCCTACCTGTATTTACTTCACGTCTTCGGCCTTTTTTTAATTTTTACTGACCAATGCCGGTTCAAAACAGAACGACAGGCCGACACGTTGACCTTAGTCGAGCTTAAGCAACGACAAAATTACCAGGCGCGCTCAACGATACAAAATTCGCTCATGGTTAGCACGGGGCGAAAAACATCCCAAGTTATGAAACGACGTAATGCAAAACGTGGACGAACTAAGCTACAAGCATATGCCAAGCTACGCAGCACGAGAAAAAAAAAAAAAAAGTTATGACGCTCGTATCCATCACTGCCTTGCAAGGAAAACTTTCCGCAAAGCGCTGTTTATAAGAGCACGACAATACAGTGCGGCAACTGAGGGTGTCCTCCTTACAAAGGAACTTTGAAGAAAACTGTCGCGACGCTGTTTTTCTCGCGTGAACAGCTGTTGAGACAAAGCGCATCCTTTCTAAACGCAGGCAGCAGTAAACTATAAAACGAAACCGACAGGAGGTCCCGGCGAAGCACGTCAATAAAGAAAATAAGTAGCTGGTACACTTGCAATCCTAGCACTGCGCGAACAACAAAACGGCATAAGCGAAAGACAAAGCAAGAAAACTGGCTTTTTTTTTTTCTCCCCAAACCTCGCTAACTGCAGCCGGCTCTACGGCAAATGTTACGGTACAGCTGACGGCCGCCTCTTTCCGTCATTTTGTTGTAACGTTCATTCAATAGACGCATCGAATGTTGCACTTTGAGCGCGGCGTGTCCACCCACTAGGCATGCGAATGCATCACCCCCGGCACATCTGCCCGAGTTTTGTGCAAGTATTTGCATCGAGGAGTGAATTATCGAGCTACCGCAAGCGTTCGGCGCACACCACGGCCGAGGCCTCGCTAGGCAGCAATGGCTTCGGGAAGTGGAAAGGCTTGGCCCCCCCCACCACCTCTGCGGCATCGGCGAGTCGCGGGGCTGGGAGCGATAAGAAAACGATAGAAATCGCCGGTGCGAAGTCGCACGGCGCGTACTCACGATCTGGGTCCCCTGTAGGCCATCGTTCACGGCGAGAATATGGACGATTTGCGCGAATCGCCGACGCCAATTGACCGACAGCTCGAAACTACTACCTCTACTTTGGCAAGCCGACACGTAGGATGGAGGCGCAGCGTTTCAGTGAAGGCGCTCGGGTTCTCGAGAATAGGTTTTTGCCGAGGTGCAAGTGCCGTGCTCCGAGGGCCGAACGAAACGTTCGACCGAAATGCGGCTACTTGCAGCTCGTTTGAGACGAATTGTCAGCGTGCGTCGCGAACGCAGTCGGTGCTTCTTTGCCGACGCGGAATGTTATCAGACAGCCTGAGCGCACCCGCCCATTCGCGCAAATCAATATTCCTCGCTCTCGCGGGCGGCGCAGCTAGCGCAGCGGAAGCTGGCGCGGAAGAACACGATCCGCCGAGTTTTGGCTCAGCCGCAGTTACCGCACGCTTGAGCCTTTGTTTTGTGATTTAAGTCTTTCGTTGACAGGAGTCATTGGTAGATACGGCGCTGAAAATCACGCCGCTCATTTATACATTGCAACGCCTTTGCCAAAATGCGCACTAATGGCGCAATTATTATTTTTTTGGAAATGTAAGAAACGAGCGCGCACCGTAGAATGCGAAACTGCGGAGAGAGTCAGGTCGACCGTACTGTTTCGGCAAGACGCACTGTATGGTGAACTCTGTCCCTTTTTTTTTTCTCTAAAAAAAATACCCCTTGGCGGTTTGTGGAAGCCGACAAATTCGACGAGGGACGCAGATCTTCAGGTCGTGGGAAGCCCGCGAAGGTACGTAGGCCCCGTGGCACTTCGTTTTCGAGAACAAATCGCGCGGTCGCATCGACGCCGCTAGAGCGCTCGGGGGACACGACATCGTGTCCCCCAACGCCGTTGCCGCGCTCACACCCGTCGCCGGCTCAGGCTTAGAACGACACCGCTCTTTTATCTTGCAATAACCGTCGATCCGCGACCTAACAGTGACCGCGGCGGCCGCCCGTGTCCCAGGCACATTCCGAGCTTCGTTAACGGGTTCGTCTACGCTCCGTAACGTGGCGCCGGGGGCCTTGGGGGAAGCGCGCTTTTGAAGAAAAGAAACATGGAGGGAGTCTTAGCACGCACCGCACATAGACACAACGCGCAAGGCGGCAAGGCGCGCTGGCTATCTTAACGCGCTCATTTTCTTTTCTTCTCGGGACGTTGATCGCTTTGTAGTGGTGACACCGGTGACTTTTTTTGCCTTTTCTTTTAAATTTTCTCCTCTCCCCCCCTCTTGCCTCGTCTTGTTTCAAAGCCAGGCTTACGTCATGGCGGACGAGGACTGCCGGCGCGAACCGCCGAGCGAGCGACGCGCCGAGACGGACGCCGACTCGGACACCAACATCGACGCCTCGCCGGCCGGCGACGCGGCCCCGGAGGAGGACTCCCAGGGCTCCGAGAAGCCCGCGGCGGCCGTGAAGGAGCCCGTGGTCGTCGTCAAAGTGCCGTACAACGAGCACAGTGACGTCAGCGCGAGAACAGAAGTGAGTCTTTTTTGCACTGGTTTTCCGCGGGGCGCCGTTGTTTTTTTTTTTTCTCGAGATGCTGCCGGCCCACGTGAAGTGTGGCGGTGCTTGGGACGACCTTGTTTACTTCCTTTTTTTTTTTCTTCGCTCACGCCGGCGATGGTTGGCTTCACGTTTGCGACGCTTCTTTAGAAGTAGCGTCCTACCACGCATGCGTCTTTCGCCTCTCTGTTTCTTCTTTTTAATTCTTTTTTTCTAAGTTCGGCGGTTACCTGCAAACATTGGTTAAGTTGGGTTTTAACTTAGCACGTAGGAGCTGGGATGCAACGAAGGCCGTCAGAAACGCGTGGAGAAAAGATGTATCAGCGTTGTCCAGTGCCAGAATTTGGACCAAGCAACACGATTCCTGCTGCGTTAGCTGTTGCTTGTTTAACTGGAGCCGCAGAAGGGGTGTACTCGCCGATATGTGAAGAGAAGTTCTGGAAAAGGGCAATGCTTCACGTGTTCGAAAATTCAGGTTTTCTGCAGATACGATGTGCCCTCAAGAGAGGTTACAACAGCACGCCGCCCTCTTCCATGTTCAGGTGACATTTCTGCCCCACATATGTTCCTTGGAACATGCCAGTCATGGTCTACTATTGTGCAGCAGCTAGTTGGAGGAACCGGTTTCGAGCTCGGTGGCTGCCAAACTGCTGTTTGCTCATAAGCATCAAGTGAAGAGGCGATGAAGGCCAGACGTTAGGAATGGCAATGAAATGGGCCACTGCAGGTATTGGTTTTGCGACGACCGTGCTTCCATGCAGCACACTTACAAGGACGGTAGCAAGAATAGCTTCCCTAAATACGTTTTGACAAGGTTCTCGCTGCGGTTGTTCTGGGGATTTGGCACTGTGCTGCTCGGCACGAGGTTGTGGGTTTGCCTCACTAGCTGCCTTGGCAGAATGCCGAGAAATGCTTGTGTGCCGTACCATAGGGTGCACGTTAAAGACACAGTCATCAGTCAATCATCAGCGGTCAAAATGGGCAGTCCACTAGGTGGACTCTTACAAAATACCTTCACCCCCCCCCCTGAGCAAAACGTGAACAAGGTCTCCCGCATTCCCTGTCATTTCTCTGGATTTCCTGCATTCACCTTGTTCACGTTTTGCTCATCGTCTTGAATTGCCATCTCCCGCATTCCCCGTCTTTTCTCTGGATTTCACCCCCCCTGGTCACTCAAAAGTGAAGGTGTGGGCAGTGGCGTAGCTAGGTCGTCTGGCACCCGGGGCCCACAGGCCTTCTGTCACCCCCCTCCCCGGGTGTAGCCGGCAGAAAGAGGGGTGTCTTCAGACGTATATGACACCCCCCCCTCCCTGGCCCCTTGCACCCGGGGCCCACGGCCCCCCGGCCCCCCCTGTTGCTACGCCACTGGGTGTGGGTGCTTAAGGGCTCTTGGGTGAGAGAAGTGAAAACCACTACTGGAAGCAAATAAGGGGGCTTTTGTTGCACCGTTCATAATATGAGCTAGCTAGGTGAACGGAAACTAATGAAACATGCTGGTGGGTGCTAACGGACCTAGGAAGTCTGACTCGCCACAATGGGATATCGAGCGAACATGTTCGCCCCATGCCTAAGTCGTTCATGGGTGCTGTCACGGCAGCAGGTGGCAGCGCAGACGATGTGAAGGTCACGGAAGACCAAGGGCAACTCCACTCATGCTGCATGCACTTGAAACACTTGCGACAAACCACTGAAGTAGTGCGTCATCCACGTGGTAGGACGCTGAACTCGGCTGGCAAAGATACCGGGCACCTGCTCAGATTCTACGCTCATGTGAACAAATGCTGCTTTCTTGAGTCGAATGAGCTGCTTAACTTTGTGCAAGCTTAGCTAGAATGAGGGAAGCAGTGTACGACACTTCGACACCGTGGTCCACCAGGTTGTGTCCCTCCGCATCACGTTCAGCTCCAAAAAGTGTTAGGCCTAGTCTTAAGCCTAACAACTGGCATCCAAACAACACCCGAAACGGGCACAAAACAGGCAGTCGTGAGGAGACTTCAGTTCTGTGGAGCAGCAGAGGGAACAGCATAGCCCACCGTCCCTGACTTTGTGGGGAGTACCTGGTGCCAGGCTGCAATAATACAAGGCAGCCTGCAGCGGCACTCACGGCACATGGCCATGCAGCTCCCAGAGCTCCGGCTTCCTGAGTCAACGAGATGGAAGAAGCTATTTACAGAAAAAATTTGGACCAATCATGAGGCTTGTGTATTCACTCGCTCCGGGCTTGTCAATGTTCCATGGGCTTGGGGACTTGCCCTCATAGGAGGCAGACCACGTGGCTTGTACTGATGAATCTTCCTCCAAAACGCTTGCAGAAAGGCTTAGCATGTTGGAAAGTTCAAGCACGCCACAGCAACCATTGCCTCACTCTCAAGAAAATGTGCTTCTGACTAGAGCTGTGCACGG
The DNA here is from genome assembly GCF_038994185.2 of Dermacentor albipictus. Taxonomy (NCBI): domain Eukaryota; kingdom Metazoa; phylum Arthropoda; class Arachnida; order Ixodida; family Ixodidae; genus Dermacentor; species Dermacentor albipictus. The sequence continues at coordinate 98,716,679 of NC_091828.1, read as the reverse complement.
ACCGCAATTCTGAGCCCATCCCCATGCCCTAAACTACCACAGGCGGCCCGGTCCGGCCCCATGCTGAAGAAGCCTGAGTTCGCCCGGCCCGGCTTGGCCTTAGACTGGGTTAAGGCCCGGCCTGGGCCCGGCCTGACCTGCAATAAGGCGACGTCGACACAAAAAGAAACAAACTTTTCTCCCGTCCCAGTAGATTCCATTTTTGATGAATAAATACATTGCACTCCCTGCTGTACCTACATGCGAGATGACGAGCATACTTTCACTTAAGGTACGCAGTCGAGATCGGTGAGCCCGACCGGCCCGTCCAAGACATAGAAAGCCTGGCCCGAGCCCGCCCCGAGGGCCGGGTCAGGTCCGCGCTTTCGGGCCGACCCGAGCCCATGCAGAGCTCTACTTCTTACCGATCAAAATCCATGCTAGGCCTTCCCTTCAGATCAAACAAAGGTAGTCTTGGGCCATGCAGAACTGTCCTCCGATGTTCCAGGAGCTCCATGTTGGACTGCTTGATGCGGTCTCAAACATGCTCTTGGGCCAAAGGAATGACAGCACAGTAGCGGAAACAAACAAAATGGCAGTTACTGTGCCTTCTATTGTACCTTCTGTGGGCGCTGACAAATCGAGGAAGTTTAACGCGCTCTGTTGGGATATCGAGCAAATATGTCCTCCCCATGCTGGGGACCAACACCCAAGTCGTTCGCAGGTGCTGTTGGGGCTGAGAAAAACTGAATAGAGGGTTTTCGTTTTACAAAGGTTCACCGTGTTTCATTTGTCCTTGTCTAGTATTGTTCCGTTCACTGTGCACATTCTGGGGACACTTCATAATGTTGGTATAACACAAAACGCCTGTGTTCCAGTACTCATCACATAGGGCTATGTGGATAGTATACTCACCACGTAGACAGCTAAGCTTTGGCTCGGGGCCTCCTATCTAAATACAGAGGAAAGCAGAGATCTTTCTTCTTGGCAACGACTGCACCCAATTTGACGAGGTTTGTTGCATTTAAAAGAAAACATTATAATCTGGTGGCTGTGGCAAGTGGATTTATTATTTAGCCTATCTATGTTTTATTACAGTTGCCTTAAAATTGCGAAACTTAGAATAATGAAACTATCTGGTTTACAATGCTAACTCAGCTATGAGAAGCTGTATGAAATTTTTGTAAACTACATTGAATGATACATCTAAAGCAGGCAAAATTCATATGTTGCACAGTTCTCTCAAATGTATTACTAATTTGTAAATAGGCCCTTTGCAAAGCATACTAACAAACCAACGCAAGCTGTAAATGAATACACCAAATTTGTCAGGTTTAGATGCTCTAACGGATACGGTTTACAGAACTGTGATATCTGTGTTGGGTCCAAGTTACTGGTTTTGCAATCTTTAAAAAAATTATCAGCCCCCACGTTAAATTTGTTTCCTGCAGTCCCAGGACCTTTCTCTGTCAAGTGCAACGAATTTCATTAAAAGCGGTCCAGGTGTTATCTCGGAAAAGTAATTCTGCGCACTAACTGTATTTGAATGATGTTGTAATGGTTGGGCCCGAGCCAAAGCTTCCTCTTAAAGGGACACTAAAGGCAAATATTAAGTCAAGCTAAAGTGGTAGGAGTCCTCGAGAATCTCTAAGGTGTCAATATTATTGCAAACAGAGCCTTAATTATCTAGAAATTGAGGTAAATGCAGGGCATGATTAGAAACTACCCCGGGGCATTCAAGTACTTGCCTGATGATGAAAGCACTCCTCAGTTAAATTCTGTCATAGTACTCAACCACTCGTTGCACATAACATCCTTGTATTGTAAGACGAAATAAAATGCTACTTGTCCAGTTGTATTTCACTTTTAGAAAAAAGAACTTATTGAAATAACCCTGACAACGATGCGGGCGTTCGAAAGGCTTCGTTTGCGCTCGACTCCGTGCCGGCCACGCTTTCGCGTTTCACTAGTTATCACGTACTGCTGCGCTGGTTTTGCTGGCTCGCCAAACTCACAAACTGCAAGTATCAGAGAATTCAACTTCCATGTGACGTCGCGGGATGCCCGAATGGTCTACGCCATTTGACCAAAGAGCAGCTGCTGCGGCGAATCTGCCACTCTGTCTTGGCTCGGTGCCGCCGTCTGTCTGGCGCTGCGTTACTCTCCGACGGCAGCAAAGGGGGGGTGATGGCATATGCAGCACCACCACTCCTCCAGTTGGGTGACAGGAGGTTTGAATTGTGATAAAGGTATTCGGACCCTTCAGATGCAATTTTCTCCTAAACTTTGTCTTTGCTTGGCATGAAACAAGTGTTTCGAGGTTTCTGGAATGGCATTTAAACACTCCACGTCGACTTAGTATTTGCCTTTAGTGTCCCTTTAACCCCTTTGTTTCTGCCTGTTTGTTGCATTGTAAGAAAATTGCTCTGAAATCTGCTACAGACATTGCATTTACAAAATGTCTGACTTATTTTGTTCGCAAAAGGCTTCCGCATAAAAGAACTAGAAAGTGAGCACATAAGTGAAAACATGCAGGAACATGGAGAGCACTTTTGCATTTTTAGCACTCGAAGCACCTCTTGTACTTCTGAACTTGGCCTTCGAAAACTAAGCACAGCATCGAATGGTTCTGCATCACAGTTTTTGGTGGTGTGTGCTGAAAGCAATGAGCCCACTTTGAAGCCTCTGTGCTTTTCTTTTTTTCAAACCTCGGAGTACGGGGTGCAGGAAGCGTTCCATCGTTTCACGAACTGCTGCGGAAAGTAGACAGATATGTCGATCTACTGTGCCATATTCTAAGCAATTAGAAGATAGCCTGCAATGGGCTGCCATTTATGAAAAATAGCCAGAAACAGTCGTTCCGTGAGCGGCCGGTGCATCGCTCGTCCCTCCGACTTTGGCCTTGGCCGTCGCAGCCAGTGGATCACCCCTGTGGAAACGAAGCAGTTAAGGTTCTTTCCAATTCACGAAGCTGGCAAAAGAAAGCTTTGCAACGACAGCATGAAAGTCCAGAACATCGCCCTCCAAGTGTTTTGTGGCTTAGCAGAAGGCTTGGAAACTCTGCAAAAAGTAGTCTGCTCACAGAAAAACGTAGCCGCGCTTTCTTACACGCTTAGTGTAGGCTACATTGTGTTTTTTCCTAGGTTCGCACAGGCAAAGTGTTGAAATACAGCGGTAATATGCATTTTTCTTAGCCTTTTCTTGCCGATGCGAGGTGGTGTCACATTGTAGAGTCTTTCAGACTGTTCCAGGTGTGTTGCATTACTTGGGCTCGAAGCTATCATCTTAGCTGTCAACGTAGGCAGTATTCAATGCCGGCCGGAATTGAGACGCACCTAACGTTGGCAGATGTATTCACCAAGCAGTTGCTGAATCAAGCATGCTGAAAAGGGCACTTCGCTTTTCTATCTCCCCAGGAGCAAATTGAGGAATTCCAGACCAAGCACAAGATCAAGATAGAGGGCGAGGATGTCGCCAAGCCGATTTTCAAGCTCGAAGAGGCTGGTCTTCCAGGTGAGTTGGCTCATTGCGTTGTACTGTTTGCTGCAAGTCAAGCCGAGCCGAGCTAAGCTGGTTACGAGCTGTGCTTTTGGTGATTTGCTTGCTAAGCCTTTTTTCATCTACCTTTGTGTGCATTAAAAAAAAGGTAGAAAAAAACTTCGTTGCTAAAGACAGAATTTTGTTTTAATCTACTCGACTTGACTTTGCTTCAGTCAGTTCCAGTTTATTGCAGTTTCACCATCCCTTTTTGTTGCAAATAATTCTTTTATACTCATTAGGAAAACAGACAAAGCAAAAAGAAACCATGGAAAAACTAGGGACCAAAGGTGCTTGTCTGTGTCTGATGACTCCCTGTCCTCAATATTTCGCACAATTAAACGGGAACGGTAACATAATAACGTTGTGTGACAAAATTTAAAAGTCAGTAGAAGGTAAATTTTTATGCACTCGCTAGCAAAGTCGACTTGAATGTATCGACAATGGATACGTAAACAACAGAAAATGCATCTAACGAGAGATAAACAGAATTCTTCAAGACATTGTGTATTTGACATTCTGTAAGCAATCGGGCAAGAAACGCTCACTAACTGTATGTTGCATGAACTTAGACACAGGAAAAATATAACCTGGCATCGGGGGAAAAAAAAATCTGAGAACATCTAAACACGTACTACGAGTTGTGAATGCGAGAGCAGTAATGTCCATTTGAAAGCTGCCGGGCGGTCCAAGTTCTGAACTCCTCACAGGCAAGCGAATGCATTGAAATGCTTCGCATGTTTTGATTTGGCCTTACTGAGGTGCAGTTTGGAGAGCTCGCGCGATCGAGGAACACGCAGATAATGCGGGCTTGCGAGGGTGACATGGCATTGCAGTGACGCCCTCTCCTCTCATGCATTACCATGGCAGCAGGTGTTCCCTTTCTCGCGAGCCAGCGTCAGGAGGCGTGTCTAGTTATGTGGCGTCGAAGCCAATGGGAAGTTTCGCTGCTACAGATGCCCCCAGCTTTTTCGCTCAGCGGGACGTTAGACACTTTTGCATCAAAATTAATGTGTGAAGCGTTGTATCAACGCAAGCTATGATAAAAAAGAAAATAGAGGATTAGTCCATTAACAGATCTCTCTAAAGTAGCTTTCTGAAATGTCTCGGGGGAACCTCGCTTGCGGAATTTCAGTTTCATAGTTTCTGTTATACAAGAAACTAGGGATCAAGTCATTGTAGTTTTTCTTTACTGGGCCTGCGACGCTTTGCAGGTTCTAAGTGGTGATTTTTTTCGATTACTTCAAAAAAATTGCAGCAAACTCTGATAGTTGACCTCGGTGTTTCCATTTGTCTCTCGGTAGATGGCACTGATATCAGATAAAGGAGCAGGAAGACAATGGCACAGAAGTAAATGGCCTGGGAATCATGTTCACGCAGTGCTTGATGTGGCAGCTACATTGTACTAAGCCAGTTTCTAGGTGACCAGTTACGAGGAAGCCTTAGCTCGGGCCAAACTCTGATGCCGCCTATTCAAATATACATGTAAAACGCATAAACGCTTTGCTTAGCTTACTACTTGGCTGGTATTAAGGGGAGACCCGGGTCGAAAAATCGCGGTTTTCAAAAAAAAAATCACTTTTTTGTTTTAAGCTGCATTGTCATCTTTGATGTATAAACTTTTATTTCTGTAAATATCAAGCCGAAATTCGCACGAGAAGTCACCAAAAAATGCGTCTAAGTGAGCGGCGGTGACTCTATAGTCCACCGAAAGTTTAGAAAATCCGCGCCGTTTGCATCGTTCGCACGCAATCGAGCTTCACCGGCGGCCATTTGCAATCATTGGGGCGTGGAGCGTCAACCCTTTCCTCCAAAGTTCAATGGCTGTCAGTCTCGTATGTTCACGGAGAATAAAAGAAAAACAAGAAAGAAGACGAGACTGTCGCGCATTTTGAATTGCGCGCCATGCAGCGCGGCCCCGCCATTGGACGGCGGTGCTCCCTTTGTGCAGCAAAGCCGAACCACCGCCACAGCGCGTTCTCGCTAGCCGCACAGTTTCCCGTGTCCTCTCCGAGTTTTCTTGAGATGACAAGCCCGAAAAAGTGCAGTTCCGACGTCCGCAAGTATGGAACTCGGCACAAGTACCAGGGGAAACGGCGTAAAACTGTTAAAAAAACGACAGCCGGAAGCGACGCCCGCAACGCTCCGACGTCGGTTAGGCCTACCGCCGACACCGGTCACCGCGACAGTGGTGAAATCGACGCTGCTGTGGATTTCGTGAGTGCATCGCAGAAAAAGATGGAATTCTTCAAAAGCGAATCAAGGTCGGTCGGCGCCCCTGCTGCTAGCACGGTGTTGTGCGAGATCGGCGCATTGACGGCACTGGTGACAGGTTCGGTATGCCCGACTTGCTGTGAACGGAAACTCGCCGTCCGAGAAGCAGCTGAGAAGCGCAAAGGACTTTCGTCGCACCTGGAGCTACGCTGCGAAAATACCGACTGCCCTGAATCTGTGCTTTCATTCACGCACACGTCGAAGCGGATCGTCTCGGCCGGCGCGTGCGGTGACCCCGGGGTGAACACTCGCTACGACAGCGGGAGCTCGCGCGACGGCTTTGCCGTAAACGTGAAGGCTGTTTTGGCAGCGCGTGCTATAGGAGTTGGATATGACCAGCTTTCGCGATTTTGTGCGATCATCGGCCTTCCAAAACCGCTGCATCACAAGACATTCCATGCTATTTCTAAGAAGCTCCATGGTGCTGCAATGGAAGCTGTTAGCCAAAACTTGGAACTGGCGCGAAAAGTCACGAAAGACGCCGTTGGCGGCGGCGATGTGCCAGTCATGTTTGACGGCACTTGGCAAAAAAGGGGCCATAAAAGCCACAACGGAGTGGGCACAGCTGTTTCCCTGGACACAGGTCTTTGCTTGGACTTTGAAGTCCTTTCAAATTACTGTCTTGCTTGCAGTATCCACAAGGACATGGGTGATGATGATGAGGTATGGCAAGCCTTTCATCGTCCTGTATGTGAAAAAAACACCGAATGTTCATCCCATGCAATGGAACCTGAAGCAGCAGTGCGCATATGGCAGAGGACTTTGTCATACGAGACCCCACTGCGCTTCACAAGCTTCTTGAGTGATGGGGACAGCAAAGCCTTTACTGCCGTCTGTGGGGCTGAGGTGTACGGTGACACTGTCATCGAAAAAGAAGAGTGCACCAACCACGTTGCAAAACGCCTAGGCACTGCTCTGCGAAAAATGACAACGCCACTGCCACGAGGTGAAAAGCTAACGGTCGCAGCCATCCAGAAACTGCAGACATACTACCAAATAGCCATAACAAATAACAAGGGCAGTGTGCGCAGCATGTACACTGCTATATGGGCCTCATATTTTCATTGTTGCTCCAGTGATGGGGCCAGCAGCCACAAATTTTGCCCTGCTGAACCAGATTCCTGGTGCAAACATAGGCGTGCTGAAGCACTGGGGGAGCCTACACCACGCCACACCCCCTTGTTGACAAAAGCTCAGGGCTTGGCAATTATGCCTATATATAAGCGCCTTACTGATAAGAAGCTCCTGGCTCGGTGCCTTCATGGCAAGACGCAAAACGCAGCAGAGTCACTCAACAGCAAGATATGGCTGCTGTGTCCAAAATCGAAATTTGCTTCCCGGACATCTGTGGAGACAGCCACGGCTATTGCCGTGCTGTGGTACAAGAAAGGCCATGCGGGCTTTGAAGAAGTCCTACAAGAGATTGGAGTACTTCCCCCAGAAGAGTTGGTCACACATAGCGACCATTCTGATGACATGCGTGTAAAGAAAATGAACTTGAAGCGAACCGCAGAAGCAAGGGCGCACCGTCGTAGCGCAGTGAAAAGGGCTCGCACCGAGGAGACCAACCTTAGGAGCCGGGAAGGGCCAAGCTACAGTGCAGGAGCATTCTAGAAACTTTTGTGTGCTTTCTGTGAAGCTGCTCTTGAGTGTGACAAAGATTAATGCAAAAACAACTGGATTTTGAAGAATAGAAGGTTTTGAAACTTTCAAACCTGTTTTTCTCATTTTCAAATTTTTTGATATTTTCGTGTCTTCCGGGAAGCCTTTTGTACACTTAGAATTGGTGTATACTAATGAAATTTGGCACACATACTCTTGAAGGTATGTAGAATACCGATATCTACTTGAAATTTCAATATCAGTCGTCAGTAATTACAATAGTACGAAGTTATGTCTCAGGGAACTAAAAGAAACAATGGTCGAAGTGTCAAAATTTTTTTCTCCCACTTCCTATACACCAGAACACCGTGAATTCAAAGGGCGCCGCCATATTGATGAGCGCCGGTCGCGCCATCTATCCCAAGCGCCGCGAAGTAGCAGGCCTGGGCTGCCACGCCGGGAGATGCGACCCGGCGCGAAGGCGAAACTTGGGCTTTTTAGCTGGGCGGAAGGCGTGTATCGCGTTTTTTCTAGCCTGTCATTTTCGTTCTCTCGATTCAATCAAACTTCAAGACCTCATGCAAGTCCGCAATGGCCACACTGAGTGATGTGCAGACTGCAGAAGCGAATACATCGGGTAACCACGTAAGCACGTAACCTGTGCAGGATTTTACAGCACTGTGTTGGTGCCATATATTATTAAAGCACGCAGAACATTGTCCTCTGCACTTTCAGTACGGTCTTGTTTGTCATGGTCACTACGGGGTTGGCCGCGTTTGGCAACCAACTGGCGAGGTCGTTTGACTACCTGATTAGCAGACGCCTGCCCTTCACCACCTGCACATTGAAAACAAAATAGATGTTATAGCAAGAAGGGCTGTAGTTCTTTCCCATGCCATCACTGTTGCGAAGATATAAAGTCCTCGCAAAATGAAATAGAAAATGCGCTAGGCCAATTGTATCGTGCAACCACTTAAGAGTACAACATTCAGAACACAAGCCTACAGCACTCGAACAAGCAGCATATGATGCTAAACCTGCACTCATTGGAAAATGAGGAACTACAGAAGTTATAATGTTCAACTACATGTGCAGTCAAAGCCCGTATAACAGGGCGAGCATGACGGATGCGGGTGTTGTACAGTTGCAAAAACCATGACAGGGCACGTAAAATTACCATCCCTACTTAAAGCTGCGCATCATCAGGGAAGCCTTTGGTACAAGACAACAACCGCAGCTGCATTCCAAAAAATTAGCCCCACCAACTGCAGCTACCTGGTATCAGACCTGTTTCGCTTGTGCGAGGTCATATCGGATTGTTAGCGCTCCCTTAGAAAAGAAAACAGTAAAAAAAAAAACTGGTGAGAACGAGCAAAATTTTGTTACACAATACAACAATAATTAAGCACCTTATTTTCCTCGCCTTATGAAGGAAAAAATTTTGCGCTTTGCCCCGCATAACAGCCCGCACGCAGTTTAGAGCTCAGGAGGCTCAAATGAATTCCTTACGAATGACACCTGCAACACCAGCTCGTAAAGACCGGCGCGCTGCAACAACGCCTTCGGCGACGAGCAGTCGTCGTTTACGTTTTTGTGGACGCATGCTACGTGACGAGCAGACTTCGGTTTACTTTCATTAGCAATAACGCTCACCAGCAGGGCAACATACTATCGCCTACAACTTGTCGTTCACGCTTAATGGTCATGCCGTGCACCAGCTGCAAATATCGCTAACCGCAAACTCAACTGTTCCGCTTAACCGTCGAGAGCTCTGCCTGAATGAAAACACGAAAAGGCTTGCCTTCTTGTTATAGCCAACGCGAAGCACCGGCGCGGGATTTTGCTCTGTGGGCTTGTCCAGAAAGTGCTCAGAGCAAACCTGCGTGTTACACATATTACGTTCGTTCGTAGGGCGCAAAGTTGAACGTGGCACCAAAATATACACAGATCGAATACTCACTGGTGCATTTTCACTGGGTCGGTAGTTCTTCCTATTCACTGCAGCTATCCACCGGTGGCGCAGCTTGTCATTCTTCGTTGCGGATGGAAATCGGTGCAGGCTGAAAACACCGCACCGGCACGATTCCCTACGTGTATTGTGCTCTTCGCAAACAGCGCTAAGCAACCTGCTCCTTTTGCGCTGGTTGTTTTGGCCTCCAAACACGACGCAACGATGCCCAGATGACTTCTTGTACTTTGGATCCGCGTGAGCGGGCACATTTCCGCACTTTGTAGTCCTAGAGCTAGCGCTAGCCATGTCTGCTGGCCGCCGGCGAACACACTTTGGCAGCCCAGAACAAAACGGCGCAGGTCGACCGGGCAATCCGGGTGCGAGAGTATGCGTTCGATTAGTCTGGGTGCGAGGCTAGCGTATTCTGGTCTATAACTGAACACGCTTTTTGACTAGATATCGGTACTCTGTGATCTAGGAAGAGCTAAATAAGCTATAGCACGATACCTTTTGTGAAAGTTTAGTTCATAAAAAAGTGCCCGTAAAGACCCCTATAATTTGCACTTCAGTATAATATAACTCGAGAACTATAGCAGCTACACAAAAACTAATTGCATATTTAAAATCTGCATAAAAAACTCTTCAGTTGGCTGAATTTTGAAGTCTCTGGTACAAATAATAAAAAAAAAGTTGTTTCGAGGAGCCTCTCCCCTTAATAAAATTCGTTGTTTTATTGAGAACTTTAAACTGGGGATTATTGGAAGTATAATTTTCTTTAATGCCTGAATATTTTAAAAGGAGTTCTAAATAATTGGTATGCCTGAAAAAAGATAGAAGCGCCAAGTTTATAAATATGTAGCTCTGCAACAAGGACGGATATCGTTGTACTGCAAACTGCATTCGTTAGAGCATCCAAAACAAATTTGATATATCAATTTTTAGCTTATGTGAATTTGTTACATTGCTTACAAGGGTTTTGCGTTTGTCCTCCACGCATTTTAGGTGTGAATTTCAGATTTTTATGTAAAATGCATCAATATCTTTCCATTTTGGATGTACTATTAGATGCCATTTACAGAATTGTGATATTGATTTTTATTGAAATGTTGCAGAGTTGTAAACGTGATAGTTTCGTTTCCTGAAAATTTGCGGTATTCAAAATTTTTTGAAAAAACATGACATCCTAAATCGAAAATTCGCTACCAGCACTAGATTTCGACTTTTTCTTTTAAATGCAACAGAGCTCATCTAATTTAATGCCGTGGTTGCCGAGAAAAACGATTCCTCCTTTTCCATGCATTAAATTTTTTGCCCCCAAGCTAACGCTTCCTCTTAAGGGAATCTGTCACATTGGTGTCAAACATGAATGAATCCACTGAATCATTTTAAAATGGCAGAACATCGTTCTAAAAACTATTTTTGCAAGCAGCCTGCCGACCATTCCAATGTGTGACTGTTTCAGATGAGTTCATAAGCAAAATCAAAGATGTTCTTGGAAGCTCATTACCTGCGCTGGCCTCGTATGGCCTGCCAGCGCTGCTTGGTGGACGAGACTTCATTGGACTGGGCGATGCCTCCATGTCCGAGAAGGTCATCTCTGTGAGTTCAGTTGCATTTCTCTGAAATTGTACGTCTGGCTTGCCTTTTGCTAATCTCCGAGGCATGCCCTTTGCTCGGAGTTGGTGATCAGCTGTTGTTCGAGTTTTATCAGACACGTGGATCGAAGCAAAGCTGTCGCAGTTTTCAGTTGCTTTGACTTGAAACTCCAATGAGCCAATTTGAATGCGCCTGCTCTTGAATGTAAATTGATCCCACGGTTCTTTCTGTAATTCTTGTAGTATCTTCTGTGGTGTGCACAAAGCTTAGTAAATCTCGGACTCGTGTTGCGCTGCAGTCGGCATCACGTCCCTACACGTTTGTGACGAAAGTTGTTGCTAATGAAATTGGGTGTCGGCTGCTGTGAACTAAAGCGATCGTATGGGGAATATATCTGTGTGCATTGAAACACACAACTAAGGCCTCATTAGGATGTGATCGTTATTATCAAGTAATAACTGAAAGTAATTTTGTGAAACATTTCATGACCGAGTACAGTATGCGCATTAGGATGCCATATGCTGCGCGGGTAATGCGAATACTGTTTCGAGGCATTACCATTACGTTCAGAAATTTTTACACTCGGCATTGTGAATCGAAAAAGTTTATCAAAACGTATGAGAATTAAGAAGCCCAAGATTAACTATTGTTTCTTTTTTTCTTCTATTTTTAAATGTTCTGTGAGCATGGCGGATGCGAACTGCTATTGATAGTGTACTGCGCTGCTGAGCAGTCAATGGGCTAGAAGTCTTGTCAAGCTCCGTATAGCTTTTACTTTCTAGCCTTCTGTCCTTTGAACTGATTGGTTGATTGATTGATTTGATTGATTCAGAGCATATAGAGGCTGATGATTTGATCGAATGAATGACCCCAGAGGCTATGTCATGCCGCGTTTAGTGGGAATTTAAACAAAGTTCCGTAAGCTCTTTGGCTTAGAGTTTTGTTGAAAAAGTTTGTTCTGTGGTAAGCCTTCACAGTTCCCACTGTACAAACTCTTTTAGGCTTTTTTTTTTTTTTTTTGCCGTAACACAGAAAGTGTCAAGGACTTGTTTGTCATGTGACATTCCTCTCACTCTCTCTCGCAGTTTCTTCCATCAGTCGTGATGCATTGCCAGCGGAACATGAAGAGCGAGTCAAAAGGCCCTGTTGTAAGTGCTCGCTTTTCTTTGGGTTTGAAAATTCAGTCGCTTCGATAACAGCATCGCCTTTGAGTGCCTCTTGTTAAATGCTCTGTTCTACGGGGCGTCCTTCCAGGCACTTCTGCTGGCGTCCAGCTGCCGGCAGGTGCGCGACATCTACAAGTACTTCCGGGACACTGGCCGGTCGCTGGAGCTGGAGAGTCTCGAAATCTCGGAGGAGACCTCCAATGACCGCGAGGACTTCCAGTCAGGCAAGTCCCGCTCGTGACTCGTGAAACTATTTCAGCCGGAAGCTTTAGGCTTCTGTTTATACCGACAGGCTTGCCTAATCACTTACCGGTGACCGTTCTTCACTGGCTAAACACACTGTCGCGGAGTTGTCGCTTGGCGCAAGGTGCGTGACATGATGTAGAAATGTATGACGAGTCGTGCGTAAATAGTCAACACACTCGACCCGTAATGCAGATTTTAGGTGGCCACCACTGTGCTTGCCACTGTCGTTTATGCTCCGAGCGCTTGCTTTGCTGGGCAAAAGTTCGCTCGGTAAAGAGCTAAGTTTCTTAAATAGCACTTTTGGCAGTTGCATTTTTTACTGTCGCTACAGCTTGACTATATTGTCAGTGCTGACGAAGTAGACATTTAAACTTCACTACTAGGAAGGCTTTGCGAGCGAACTGCCATCTTGTCACTCAAGTAATCTGCAAATATATTGCAAATATGTGTTGGGCTTCTCTTTTCCTCCTAACAACCGTGCACGGTAACCTGTGTATTTCAAACACTAGGACACCTCTGCTGTGAAGAATGTTGGTAAATTCATTCCGTTGATTTCTCTTCGTTATTGTTTTTCCCTTGTTGAGAAGTGCATTGTTGCGTTTGTTTATGACACCCATTTCCATACGTGGTTGCTGCGCAGAGTTCCACGTGGCCATCTCCACGGTGACCACCATGCAGAAAGTGCACACGTCGGGGCACTTTGACTTTGGGACCATCTCTGTCGCCATCCTGTACGGCATTGACGAGCTCGTTGACAGCAACCATGTGGATGCGATCAACACGATCCTGAAAGATGTTCACGTGAGTTACGAAGCCAAATGAAGCCCGGGAAAGCTTAGGGGAAATGAACTGTCTGGGTACCGAAATTTGAAATGAAGTGAATATCGATTAGTGTGTCATTCAGTCGATTACTCAAAAACATTTAATATTCGTACAAACCTAAACCTGACACAAGGGGGGAGGCTACCCTGGAGACCGAACTTTTTTATTTTTTAAGATATCCGGATGAAACTTTCAGGGTACGTTCACACCACCGAACTATGAGCAACTGCAAAGTTTCACCAAGTTGTGTGTATTAGTTCCAGAGTTATTGAGGTCGAACTAGGTGGTTCGTGTATATGCCTGAGGAAGAGCCAGGAGAAATGCCGGGACATCGTAGGGAGCTGAAATTCGCTGTGATGATCCCTCGATAGATATCCCATGGGGCTACAGAGCCCTTTTCCTTAATTCACCCCCCCCCCCCCCCCACACACACACACACACAAAAAAAAAATATTTTAAGACGACTTTGAATTTGATGTAGCCAGTAATGACCACATTCATCAAAAATTAATTGTTTGTTATAAATTAATTGCACCAGCTTTCAGAAAGAGAAGCCTGTAACCCCCTGGCAAAGTCATTCAGGAAGAGAATAAAAAAAAACGGCACACAAATCTGAAGAGTGGTTCTTGAGATATCATGCCTTTCCCAGCACCACTACTAGCGAAAAAATCCATTCCGAGAAAATGGGCCTCAAAGTTGAGCACGTGTGCTTTTTATTAGAAAGCTCCTGCGGAGCTTCTAATTAGCTCTTGCGGCTCCAGGCACACTCAGTGTGTCCGATTTTCGACTGGCAACAGCCGACAGCACAGTTCCGCCGCTGCAAGTGTCTACGCGGTTGGCACTCACTGCAAAAGATCGGAAGTTCGATGCTCGTACAAGTCGCATATTGCGCTTCAGCGCACTGAACATCTGCACTGTCTTGGGCTTCGCTGCAGGCATTGCGTGCAGCTAAAAAACTAGCAAAAAAAACTGAGAAAATAATCTAAAAGATAGCGCAAGGCGATGAGCAGCTCGCAAGCAGGCGTCTGTTGAGGCGGACCGAGCAAGGGGCAACGACGATGCGAGCATGGGGGGCGCGGCATCAAAGGGAGCAGCCGCCGCCCACGTAGCAGCAAATGGCAGTCGTGATTTAGCTCGCGGGATTTGAATGCGCTGCTCCGGCCATGCAGTGTTCCGCATCGTATCGTGGGAAAGCTCCAATAGCACCTCAACTGCGCTAATGATGCCATTTTAAATTACTAGTTGAGTCAATGAAAGTCTGCTGAATAGCAGTCGTTGAATTGCAGCAGGCGAACATTTCAAGTATGCTACTTCGTAGATGTTCTGATGGGACCACAGCGTTTGCGTAGCATTCGACAGATGGTAAGCGTGATTAATATTAGCTGGACTTGGCACACGACATATCGCTGCGGCAAGATCGGGGTACGATCATTACACGGGAAATATTAAAAAATCGAATTTTGACGCCAAAATTCAGGAGTGCGATCCTTACGTGAGTGATCATTATGCGAGTAAATACGGTATATAAATTTTATGATGCATTTGGCTTTGAGAAAATCAATTAGTTCAATGAGGTACTTTCGCCAGGCAGAGGGCATGCAAGAATGAGGAAGTATGCCTGGGCTAATGGTACTGCCAGACTGCCACATACTGGTCGCGGCCACTCAGACAGACCTCAAACTGTAACCGTCTTTCAGGTTCTGCATAACCGATGTACATTTTCTCGTGTATTCGAATAACCTGAAGCTATCATGTCTGCAGCTTTGTGCAAGTTGCACTTTACAAATTTTTCTGATGCAATTTACTTTTAAACATTCATTTATTTCGGTAATGCACTCGTGCTTGATGTAAGATCTAGAAAAATGAGGATGCAAGCGTGCAACTTGGCCGCTTGTTGTGGTGCTCGTGCAACGTTGTCTTAACGTCGGCAACAGCTTCGCTGTGCATCCACTTTCCCTGGGTGGAGTGGAGGCGAGTTTTTTGAATTATTTGAACATGGCTATGTACAGTGCTAGTAACACTATCTCTTTTCTTTCTTTTCTCTCTCTCTCTCTCTCTCCTTGCTTCACTATTGTGCGCGTGCAGCCAGAGCGCCAGCTGGTGGCCTTCAGCAGAAGCTGGCTGCCTGACATCCGGAATGCTGTCATCGCGCTGGCCAAGAACCCCGTCATCGTGCAGATCGGCGAGGTCGAGACGACGGCGCTGCCAACTGACGTTACCATCGACGTCCGCATCATGGACGACGAGAGTGCCAAGAAGAAAGAGTGAGTGGTCGACGCATTCTTGCCGTCTGCGTTGCTTTTCTTGGTGTGGGTTTTAGCACGCCCTTGGGGCACTGGGACAGATTCTGCTACCCTAGCAAGAGAAAGAAAGTGGCTCGAAGACACGAAAGTTCCTCTGGCAGTACAGAAGAGCTCATCTTGCCCATTGAGTTTATAAGTATTCCACCCGAGAGCTGAAATTTTTCAGTGAGAAAGCTGTGATTTTTTTTTTTTTTTTTTTCTCAACCCTTTCTGGTTCAGTGATTCCTGTAGGAACCCTAATGTTTTAAAGAGGAATACTCTCGGTTAGAAATGAATGAGACCCGAAGCCATTCTGAGAAAAATTAAGAGTGCCAGCGACTACAATTACTCAATATACTGAGTGTTGCAGAAGTAGTAGCTGAAATTTTGCGCAGGATTTTCAATTCATCAATTTCATCAGCAGTAAATTAAGTGAATGTCTGCACCGATGCCACTAAAAATATTCTATTTCGCTGCAGTGGAACAGTGGTGCCGTCTGTCATGGCTACAATAAAACTTTGTTGATGCAGATCTCATGGGACTGAAAAAAAAAGAATGACTGAATTAACCAAATGTCGAATTATGGAGGGTATCAAGAAAACTATAAACAAATGCTTGCTACGTCAACATGCATTTATATTTGCTGAATGAATTGGTATATCGATGTTTCTATTTTGTACAAAAGCAGTGTGGAAGCTGCAGTTCTCTTCACCTCGTAAATGATTAGCGCTCGCAGCAGCGCAGCCGTGGTGCGAGTCTTCACCTGAGACATGCTTTTCGCTCATATGAGACTCATATGAGATATTTTCACATGAGATATGAGGCTTTTCACTCATATGAGATATGAGACTGCGCTCATATCCCGATTACATTTTAGTCAGTGAGCTGATCGCCAATAGATTGGCCGTCGATAGTGATGTAGCCAGTGTACTTCATATTGACACCTTCGCGCCAAGTTGAAACGAAACTATTGTTTGCCGCAACCGCTGGGGACGACCGCAACTGCGGCTGCTATCGATGCTATCATGGTTGGCGGCACTTATGGAGGCATGCGGCCGACGTGCTGTTATGCGTGGTAGTAAATGCGAGAATAAAGGCACAAATAAGGATGAAGTGTTCCGGCGTTGCTGTCATTCAGGTACAATTTCATTTGGTGGCTATGGCGATGCGAACTTTGCCACTTCGTTTCGGTTGGACGCTAGTGCCCTTCTCGCTCTTTGGCGTCACACATTTGTGGCGCTTTAGGCTCGCCGACCTCTGGGAGTTGTACGAATTAATCGATGTGCGGCCGAACACGTCCGAATTAACGAGTTTGATTTCACTAAATAATGCACACGCCTGCTGGGACCAGAGGACGACTCTGAATTATCCTATTTTCCTAGTTAACGAGGTTTAACTGCATTGTAAAAACATGGCACAGTGTTCAAGCAGCCATGACAGATGGTCTTTTTGTTGCAGTGGAATTGACATCTGTTGAGTGGCGTCTGTGTTGACGACATCCACTCATATTTATTGTGGATGAAGCCGGGTGTATAATGCCTGCAAATCTACTCGCATACAATCATGCCGCATACACTAAATCCAAGGTGCCATCTCTCTGCAAAATTCGAGCGTGAACGAGCCAGCAGTTTGGCAAGAAAAGTCAAGTAAAGCTCGCGCCACTATTTATGCAACGCACAGTATATTTAGACTTTGTCTTTATACATATGGTTTCCCTGAAATCGAGAAGAAAAAGAACACGCGCTGCAGCATGCTGAGGTTAGGTGTCCGAGCTACATCTTAAAGCCTGCCACCTAAGGCATGCAGTGTGTCTCGAGCATGGTCTGAAAACAATCTGAATGTTACGTGCCCATTGTGTGCACAGATACACTTGAAAATCTAGGAAGTTTGAAGCTCCACATAAGCTCCGTGTAGCATACTGAACTCGTGACAAGACTGCGGTCGCACGTGAAACACTTCAAGAGCAAAAATTTGGATCGCGAAGGGTTTTTGTCTCGACTTACGGTGAAGACTTCGAAACTGTTACGTCGTCGACATTGACCACAGGTGTCGCCAAAGGAGGGCGTGTGCCCACTACCTGCAGACCGTCACCAAGGCACCAAGGCCACCCTAAACAAGAACGTGGAAGTCTGGCAGTTAGTTGCGCACCCCTTTTGCAGGAATCTGTGTGTCAAACGGGTAGAGATGTTTTTGTTTTGGCATATTTTTCTGTGCCGCCAGGTCTTTGTGTTGTTTTGTTTTCGCTCTGCCTTGACTGTTTCGTCCTGTGTAATGCTTGCCTTATTTTGCCGAGTTTTCGTGCACTGTGCTTATGCGGGAGTCGTCTGCTCCTTGGAGAAACACCTCGCGGGCATTCAAGGGTCCATAGCCTAAATGTCGCTTGAAGACCGGCCGTTTGATCTTTCGCTGATGCGGTACAGTTGCCGACGGTTGTTCTGGACTTTATAAGTGCACCACCAGGGTTCCCGTAGAGGTGCAATTCACAACCAATTTTTTGGACAGATTTAGGCCCCACAGTTTGATTTTCTAGACTACCGTATTTACACGATTGTAAGTCGACCCCCCCATATCGCGTGACCGAAAAAAAAAAAATAAGAGAGCATACCCGACGGCGCGTTCGATAACGAAAATTTATTAGTAGCTGACATAGTCACTGGACTACTCGTCTTCACTAGTGCTGCCATCGTCATCGTTGCTGCAGTCCCACAGCGCGTCGTGGAGCAGCGAAATTTCAAATTTGGCAAACGACCGCACCAGGACATCTTGCAGAATAGCAGCCCACGCCAAATGCACTCAACCACACGCAGCCGTCAGGGAGGCTCTTTTGACAGGTCCGGTTGGCGTAATTTCGCAGTCTTCTGCCGCCAGCCACTCGTTGTACTCACGGCGGAGCAGAACCTTAAAATTAAGGCGAAGGTCCGGGCTTGTTTCACGACCACGTCGCACTTCACTGGCAGTGACCGATCACGCATTTCAGCGACGTACGCCGCAAGTTTAGCCTACAGCTCCGGAAAGCGTCCAGACTTTGGCACGTGGGAAATTTCTCACTTGTCATACCAGGTGAAAATTTCGCTTCGCTGCAGTCGCCACTCTCGCACCACCCGTTTACAAACATCGAAATTGCGGCCCGCTGTGCAGTGATTTGTTTCTTCGGCGTAAAGGATGGCAGACCTTTTGAACGAGTGCCGAACGATTAGTGGGCCTGGAGCACTCATGACGACTGGGGAAGCATAGAAGTAGCACGTAGCCGGCACTCAAGTAGAACGCGTCAAATGCCAATACTAATGCCTTCAAGCAGAGAAAGAGAAACCAGCGAGCAGTGTCTGCTCTTCCATGAACTACCGATACTCCCCGCAAGCGCCGCCGTTCTGAGGGTGCCGCCGCAAATGGGAACAGCGGCGCTTCCATAAACTATCGACACCCTCCATGAGTGTTGCATGCACTGTAAAACTTTCAAAAATGCTGAAAAACCCTTCCGAAAAGCGAAATAACATGCGGGATAGCGAAAAGATACGGGTAGGGCCATATAGCAAACATAAAATTCTAACTACGTCGTAGCTCTCGTTGGTATCGCTTTTTTTTTTTTTGGCGGGGCCATGTTTCGGTTTCGATTGTAAGTCGACCCCCCAACTTCAGACTTTCAAATTTAAAAAAAGGGGTCGACTTACAATCGTGTAAATACGGTAGTTCACTCGTTCCGAGCCACGCTGCCCAATCTTGAAGACCGCCATGTTGGATTTTCTGCTGGCGTTGCCAGGCTCGCTTCGAATGGCCTGCTCTGTCGCCTCCAAGATTGGGAGGCACACACTGTCGGAGAGAGTGCGCCATAGAGTTTCCTACAAAAATTACTAGAAGGAAATCTGGCACTGCAGTCGTTGTCCTACCATGGGAATGATGGGAAGTACATGGATTTGTCTGATCTTCGTGCTTGTGGATTCAAACTTTCTTATGGCTTTGTATATTATGCTATATAAATCTTATTGTCGTATATTTCAGCGCAATCTATATTCTTCGAAGTGTAGAAGACGCCGGGAACGCGTACAATTGCTATTAATTGCAACGATTGAGCTTGTCTATGTGCCCAAATCGAAACGCGCCAAGCGTCTCAAGGCACTGTCATGCCCGCGATAAATTCATAAGTGCTTTTCATTCACTTGTCGATACATGCATCCGTGGCTGAATGGTTTCAATATCAGGCTTCTGTACTAGAGTCCCTGTATTCGAATCCTGCCGTCGGGCAATTTTAACGATGTTTATTTAATTATTTATTACGCAATACACTGTTGAAAAAGACGAGTTTACAAAGTCGCAAAGCCGTTTCAAGCCAAAAGCACGAAGTTTAGGCAAATCCATGTACTTCCCATAATTCCCATGCTGGGACAACCGCTCCCATTGTATGTAGCTCACGTAGACACTAGCGCCAGAGTTCGCTCTAGTAATTTTTGTGGGAAACTCTGCGGAGTGCGCTACCCTCCCCTCTCGGAGGCCATGCCTGCTTTTCCTTAGCCTACAAAACACTGCAGGGCATGCCATTTCTTCCCCTTATTTTTTCAGTCGGCACTATCGTCATAATTACTTGGCGTGTAATCCATTAATTTATGTTTTTATTTGTTTCTTTTTAAATTTTTGGTTCTGCTCGTGTTGTTTCCACAGACAACCATGTCTTTGAGACATCACATCTTTGTATGTGTTCGTGCAGCTTTGCATTTGTCTCCTCAGTGCCACCTCGTATGCCTTCGTGAGAGCGAAGGGATGTGAAAAAGTGCCCCTCATTTCTTCAATCTTCATGGCGATACAGTGACACTCGTGATGACTATATACTGAGACGTCACTCTTGTGCAAATCCCAGCAAATCTGATCTCCTCCGAGTGTAGTATGAGGTAGGGCATTGTTAGCGATTTTTTAAGCTGCTTTCAGCTTAACAAATTTGATATTTCTTCTTTTTTTTTCTGAACGAATTTTTATGATTGTTTGATTTTTTGCACTACTTTCCTGTCCCTGTGATGTTCGGAAAATCGATCGGCGACTGTACTGCATACAGCTTTTTCTTTTTTCTTTTTCCACTAGCATTCTTTTTGCTTACCCACATTCCCTAATGTGCCTTTCAGCACAACGTGTTTAGCGGGCCATCTGTCAGAAGTATTCGTCTTCGTGGTTAACGCAGTACAATAAACAATGCAGTCGAACCCACTTATAACGATCTATTAGTTATAATGACCACATTTCAGGGCATTTACACTATTCTGACCCTGCCTGTTGAAACTGCGTCCAGATATAAGGAACATCTTCAAAAGCAGTGGAGTTTTCCAATGAACAAATTCGTTTCTCTCTGACGGGCACTTCAAACCTGGTCCCTGTAAATGGAGGATGCACGCAAAGTTGGAAAGCACGGAAGCCCGTCCAAACTAAGTGTACGGCAGCACATTGTTGCTTATACTGAGTGCAATCTTAAGCTATATGGAGCAATTTGAACCAACGGCATTGCTCAAGCATTGCTGTGAATATTCACGTGACCCTAGTCAGCTTGAATGTGGCACGATGCGCTGCTGCCCCGCAGAGTTGCCAAGAGTATGAGGTTATGGCCTGTTCATCGATGCTTCATGTACAGTTTCGCTGATAACAGCTCGCAATGGCCTCCTACTCTTCGTACTTCCCATTATTTCGGCTAGAGCGACATAAAAAGACGCTAGTTCGTGGCTCTCGATGAGCAAGAGGCCGGTGTGCTGCAGTAGTTTTTGCTCCCAGCCTACTAGAAAGCTTTGCTGTCATGTGCATAATCCACTCGTCCTGCTGATAGTAAAATATGAAGAATATAAACGGCAGCGGATGTGCTTGGCAGTTTTGAAACGGCAGGTGTTGGGAACTACCCGTGGGCGCCGTTTCGAAGGAGCTACGACGCTGAATTTGGCTCTTTAGACGACGTTTCTTAACAGAAACTTGCAGTTAGATGTAGAAAAGGGCTCGGAACGAAAATTGGAGTACTGAGTATCCTCTTTTGTTAACCAAAGTGGCGTGGCATTGTAATTGCCGACGCCAGCTACAGTGTCGTTAATTTTCGCACGTTTTGAAGGGGCAGTTCACGTACAGCGAACTATTGATAAAAGGACCACTTTTCACGGAACTACCGAGTTATAACAGGGTGTCTACCAACCGGGAAAACCGGGAAAACCGGGAATTCTCAGGGATTTTGAGTAGTCTGGAAAAACTCAGGGAAAACTCAGGGA